>NW_026714177.1:0-24816 GCF_029784015.1 Lycium ferocissimum
TTGGACCGTAAATCCCCAACAGAAAACACCAACCACTGATCCAATTCTACAGTCGAGATCATGGAATTTATGGCCCGTATAATATATACGGTCCATAAATCCAACCGTAAATCCCAACTTTTGCCGGAACATATTCTCGTTGATTCATTGAGCCTCTAATCCTTTCAATACCTACTAAACATGAACTTAACCCCTTATAACTATAAGATGAACATGTCTAATCTCATTTAACCTTAAAATAACCCTAGTGTCCAAGACTAGAACCACTAACACACAACAAATCTCAATGTACAAAACCATGAGGTGTAACATCCTTCCCCCCTTAGAAACATTCGTCCTCGAATGTTAGACTCTTAGAGATTCTACAGAAATTTTGGTAGAGTTTTCCCTGTAACAATACCACTACCATCCTGTCACAACAACCCAAAATATACAATGCCTTACAGGGCTATGACAACAACAACAATAATGGCCCCACACGACCAAGAAATCACAAAAAGAAAGCATTACGCACCTGAAGACAATGGTGTCTCTATCTGAATCTCCTCTGGCAGTGGAAACAAGTGTGGATACCTGGACTTCATGTTTTCTTCAGCTTCCCAAGTCATTTCTTCCTTATTCCTGTTTCTCCACAAGACTTTAACTGAAGCTGCATCTTTAGTCCTTAACCTTCGAACCTGTCTATCTAGGATAGCAATAGGAACCTCTTCATAAGCTAATTGCTCGGTAACCTGAATATCATCCACATGTACAATTCTGGAAGGGTCTCCAATGCACTTGCGAAGCATTGAGACATGGAAAACTGGATGAACTGTCCCCAAGTCTGAAGGTAGATCTAATTCATAGGTTACTTGGCCCACTTTGCGTACAATTCTGTAGGGTCCAATGTATCGAGGGATAAGCTTACCCTTCTTACCAAATCTCATAACGCCTTTCATCGGTGATACCTTCAAGAATACCCAGTCATTGGCTTAGAATTCCAAATCTCGTCGGCGATTGTCCGCATAGGACTTTTGTCGACTTTGGGCTGTCAATAATCGATCCTAAATAAGATAACCTTCTCCACTGCTTGCTGGACCAAATATGGTCCTACTAATTTAGTCTCCCCCACTTCGAACCATCCAGTTGGTGATCTACACTTCTGTCTATATAAAGCCTCACACGGAGCCATCTGAGTACTGGAATGATAACTATTGTTATATGCAAACTCAATGAGCGGAAAATGATCATCCCAACTACCTCCGAAGTCTAACACATATGCCCGTAGCATATCTTCGAGTGTCTGAATGGTACGCTTAGCTTGTCCATCAGTCTGGGGATGAAATGTTGTTCTAAGACTCACTTGAGTCCCCAAACACTCTTGGAAAGACTTCCAAAAATTAGCTGTAAACTACGCTCCTCTATCAGAGATAATGGATACTAGAACACCATGGAGTCTTACCATCTCCTTGATATAAAGCTTGGCATAATCTTCAACTGAATAAGTAGTTCTGACAGGTAGAAAATGAGTTGATTTCGTAAGTCTATCTACAGTTACCCATATGGAATTATACTTACACTGAGAACGAGGCAAGCCTGTAATGAAATCCATATTAATTACTTTTCATTTCCAAGTCAGAATTTCAATAGCTTGCAATAGTCTCCCGGCTTCGATGCTCGGCTTCTTACCTTTCCTGTGACAGTTAGGACATTGAGCTACGAACTCTGCTATGTATTTCTTCATTCCATCCCACCAATAAATGGACTTAAGATCATGATACATCTTTTTCCCTCCTAGATGAACAGAATAACAGGAATAATGGGTGTCTTCTAAAATCTGGTGACGTAACCTTACAACATCGGGAACATATAATCTTTCTCAGTACTTGAGAACTCTATCTGTAGAAGTCTCAAATAGTGACTTTTTCTTCTGAGGGAATGTATCTCGATAATGAACTAACATGGAATCCTCATACTGACGCTCTTTCACCTCAACTATTAAAGACAAGACAGCTGAATCTTGAATAGTAACTCCCGTGTTGCCCGAGTCCAATAAGCGAACTCCCAAACTAGCTAACTGTTGAAGCTCGCGAACTAACTCCTTTTTATCTGGTTGTACATCACATAAAATACCAATGGATTTGATGGTAAGAGTATCAACTATTACATTCGCCTTTCCAGGATGATATAGGATACTAACATCATAATCTTTCAATAGCTCCAACTATCGCCTTTGGCGCAAATTCAACTCCTTCTGCTTGAAAATATACTGGAGGATCTTATGGTCTGTATAAATATCAACATGAACGCCATATAAATAATGCCTCCACATCTTCAATGCATGAATTACCGCAGCCAACTCTAGATCATGGGTAGGGTAGTTTTTCTCATGTTTCGCGCGCTTGCGTTAAAGATAAGCAATAACTTTACCGTGCCGCATCAACACACAACCTAACTTGATGTTCGAGGAATCACAACAAATAACATAGCCCTCCGATCCTTTTGGAAGTGTCAGAACTGGGGCTGAAGTTAATCTGTTCTTCAACTCTTGAAAACTGCGCTCACAAGCATCCGTCCATTGAAACTTAGCTGCTTTCTGAGTCAGCTTTGTTAGTGGTGCAGAGATAGAAGAAAATCCTTCTACAAACCTTCTGTAATAACCTACCAAGCCTAGAAAGCTACGAACTTCAGTAGGTGTTGTAGGTCTCGGTCAAGTCTTCACAGCTTCAATCTTCTGGGTATCTACCCGAATACCTTCAACTGAAATAATATGCCCCAGAAATGTCACAGAATTCAACCAGAACTCATATTTTGAAAATTTTGCATATAACATCCGAGCCTGAAGAACTCTGAGAACAGTGCGTAAATGATCTGCATGCTCTGCCTCGGATCGAGAGTACACCAGAATATCATCGATAAACACAACTACAAACGAATCTAAGAAAGGCACGAATACGCATTCATCGAATCCACGAATACCGCCGGGAGCGTTAGTCAGCCGAGACGACATTACCGAAACTCAACGACCATATACGGTTGAAGGCCGTCTTCAGAATATCTTTCTCCCTAATTCTCACCTAGTGGTACCCCGATCTCAAGTCAATTTTTGAAAACCATTTGGTGCCCTGCAATTGATCAAATAAATCATCGATTCTTGGAAGGGGATACTTGTTCTTTATCGTCACCTTATTCAGCTACTTGTAGTCGATACACATCCGTAAGGCGCCATCTTTCTTTCTTACAAACAACATCGGTGCTCCTCACGGTGACGAACTAGGCATGATAAAGCTTTTCTCAAGCAAATTTTTCAGTTGCTCCTTCAACTCTTTCAATTCTGCAGGAGCCATTCTATAAGGAGGAATAGATATTGGCTTAGTATCTGGTAACGCGTCAATAGCAAAATCAATCTCCCATTCTGGTGGAAGACCTGGAAGCTCGTCCGGGAATACATCCAGAAACTCATTCACTAATGGAATAGATTGAAGAGTTGGTGGCTTTGCCTCCGTATCCTGAACCCGAACTAGATGATAAATATATCCCTTAGCAATCATCTTTCTTTCCTTGAGATAGGAAATAAACCTACCTCTCAGAGGTGTTGTATTACCCTTCCACTCTAGAACTGGCTCTCCTGAAAATTGAAAACGAACCATTTTTGTCCTACAATCAACATTGGCATAACAGGAAGCCAACCAATCCATACCCATGATGACATCAAACTCTACCATATTTAGCTCAATCAAGTTAGCCATGGTATGGCGGTCACTAACTACAACCATACAATTTCTATACACCCGTCTAGCTATCCTTTGGATCACTAACAGGTGTAGATACCTCAAAAGGTTTAATCGACTCAGGTTTCACCCCAAACTGACTGGCAACATAAGGAGTAACATATGATAACGTAGAACCCGGATCAATTAATGCATAGACATCGTGAGAGAATACTGATAATATACCTGTGACAACATCAGGGGAGGACTCAAGATCCTGTCGCCCAGCTAGTGCATAGATGCGATTCGGGAGACCGCTCGAGATGCTCCCCCCTCTACCACAACCCGCCGGTACTGTCACAACTTTTCTCTGTAGGCGCACCAACGATGAACGAAGAACATTCTGGCCACCGATGGGGGTCGAACCATACCTCTACCACCTCTCGATGGATAGTCGGGCATCGTATCGAATGTCTGACCGCAAGTGTCACACCCCAATTTCCGATAGGGCATGACGGGCACCCGACCCTTACTTAGGGCCGAGCGAACCCGCAGACTCTCGTAATCCACATAACCATACTGGGCCCACAAAACAAAACACGCGCACGCAATGAAATTTTTTCGAAAACAAACATGCCTTTCGTTTTTTTTTTCAAAGCAAATAAAATAACGGTCGTGAAAAAGCGTAATATAAGGCACAACGATCTTGTGGCTGATATAGCGCTTGCCAAACACATCGGTAGCGTAATGCATACAAACACACCGCTTACATGGCCGCTTACAAAACGGACCCGACATATCATACACTCGACAACGTACGCAAAGTCTCTACTAACATCTCGGATACCATACAAGCACTCGGACTCGGCGGCATTCGGAAGACATGGAACTCGCCAATCCGGTACCGGAACATCTTACGCTTTAACATCACCTACTCATCCGTGGGTACTGCGTGGCATGAAACGCGACCCCGAAGAAAGGGGGTCGAGACGGGAATATGTCGAGCATGTAAAGCATAGCATACATCAACGAGGTCCCTACAGGAGTAGGAAATACAGAAAGTGAAGTCGTAACAACCCGATTACCTAAGTACTTACATCCGAACACACACAAATTAAACATACTCATACCGAACACATCATAATCTGTCATGCGAAATGACATTAACCGATGTGGGATTTGCCTAAACCAATGTGGAATTTTACCTTATCATTGGGTTTGCCCCACCATCGGTGAACAAACTCATCATAGCATCATACATTATCACATATCAAATGCGGCCCATAGGACCCGGCGGACAGAACGTGGTCGCCACCCTATCTGGCGCCACAACACAGCATAACACCAGAAGATTTCAAATCTCCGTATCCCCGAACACAACACATCATCACAACACATCATAAGCCATATCACAGCATAACTCCATAAACGGAACCCCCCCTATGGCGAGGTCTCGGGAACCGTAACACGGCATAACACCGGAGTATATTATAGTGCGCACGATCACATACCGGGCGGATGGGTGAAAGAGGTAACACGTAACGCACGAGCAGATCGTAAGTAACCACACGCACATCAAACATCATCACAGACTCAACCGAACGATCAAAGCGAACCCTCTTTTTAAAAATCCAAAACCATAGTCAAATCAAATTTTTCTCCCGATTCTCGCTTGGGACATATCAAACCGAGCTTCAGAAACCGTTGTTACGTATCAAAATCATGGGCATAAAATCCTTATTTCCAACTCGACAGATAAATAAATAATCATGCTTGGGATCGGAAAAGTAGTCGTATTAAATTCTCTTTTTTAAAAAAAAAAAAATTGGGTCATTTAAAACCAACATAAAAAGTCGCGGGACCCACGGACGAGCGTCAACCCAATCCGGGCCCGCCTATGAAAATTTGAGTCCTTACTCGTCATGAAATCATTTGCGAAGAAATCAAAGCGATCGAGCCCTTAGTCGAAAGTTATGAACGTTCGTAGTTTTGAAATCGTTTAGGAACATATCTCGTTTGAAAACAAAATTCTTTTGAAAATATAACTCTTTTGCAACCTTAGAAATTTAAATCATACACAAGACGTAAGGACCATAACTCGACCGTATTAAGGATACGAATATCAAGAAACATATAAGAATCGCTTACGCAGCATTTCAGACTCAATCATATTCAAGACATACAGACCATACCAAGGATGCCAACATCAAGCAAGTACGAATCACGAACATACTCGAAATTTACGAATGGAATTACCCCGAGGCACATATCAGGTCATACCTTAATTCCGTGTAAGACATGCCAAAAAGAAAAGAAGGGTAAGCTTCACATACCTCGATTGCTTCCTAAGCTAATCCAAACTCAAGTCTCGGCTTCTCAAAATCTACAATAAGGTCATTATGCATTAACCATTAGTCATAAGCATCGAGAGATCCAATTCCAAGTTTGCACTTTATTTACAGAATTTTGGGCAGCATTTCCCCTGTGAATTCAACACCCCGAGAATTCAACTCGGCCAAATCAACAACAACCAAACCAACAACCATTCCAACAACATCAATAAGTAATTTCAAACGCATTCTAACACTAACAAGTCATTTCCACATACTTCGACAACGTTCCAATTTTATTCAACTTAACTACATATTCCAAACTAATATCAACAATCGCACATTCAAGTAACAATTCAAACCTTTCAAACGCGATTCAAAAACATTTCCAACAATCCACAAAATTATTCCAAACAACCCAACCTAAACATAAGGCAACCCGAAACCTTTCAAATCCAAGGAAATATCAACAACACATTTCTTCCTTTCAAATTCATCAACTATACCAACAATTCACACATTGACAACATTATCTTCCACAAATTCATGAAACTATATTAAAATTTCTTAAGGTTCTAAATCAGTCCACCAACAATTACAACACCAACTTGGCACATTAAACTCTCATTTACATCCTTGCATTCATGACGACAACAACCAAAACACACTAAATAAAACTTGTTCTTCACTCTCTTTCCACACTACACATGCACGGCCACCACACCACAACTACCTATTCAACTTGAATCATTCAATACATTCATTCTCATCACATAATCCATGACAACAACGACCAAAATACCAAGTAAAATCAATTCGCTATAAACTACCAAAAACAGCCCCCTATTCGGCCAACACCAACATACATCAATTTCCATGACTTTTCATTCATTTCTACATGCCAAAACAACTTGCAAACATGCTACATACACTTAATTCTTCACCTCTACACAACCACACATATACACGATTACACACACACACACTCACGGCTGCCCCTCAACATGCATATTTTCATGATTTTCTTTTCATTCCCACACTTCACAACATACACAACCATGCATAACATATAAAAGAGAAGATCAAACCATACCTTCTTCACCCAATTCTTCCATTCGGTTAGAGCTTGTTCTTGCAACAATAAAGCTTTGCTTGCTTCCACCAACTACTTCATGATGCTTAGGACCTTCAAGGAGTAGAAAACCTAGAAGAAAATAATTTTTCCATGGTCAATTTTGGTCTTCCATTTTTTTTCTCCTTGGCCGAAACTCTCCATCTTTCTTTCTCCATGTTTCTTGATTTTTCTTAAGGCAACAAGTGAATAAGATGACTTACTTAGTCATCTTGGACTACATATATAATTTAAACACTTGGCCCTATGGCCCACACACACACCTAGCCGGCCACATGTGGCCATTTTCAAATAATGGCCAACTTTCCATAATTCCTTTTTTGGTCCCAAAATTTTCATAAGATGTCTAACTTTTCATATTTCGCTTTTAACCCCAAATTCCTTATTCCAAGTTTACCCTTAACATTCCATACCAATATTATTGCAAACAACTCATGCTTTAAAACAAAGTCGGGAAAAAAAATAGCCTTGGCTTAACTCGTCGCAACTAACTTAGAATATTCCAACGTCCAAAGTACGGGGTATAACAGCAAGCATAACAAGCATCTGAACCTAAGCGGCCTTTGTCTTGAATATAGCCTACCACACTGAGTGCATTATGGTAAAGGTGGTCTCATCTGGCCGGAATCACCCCTATACTGAGATCCCAAAGCTCTGGAACTCTGGTCTGGTCCGGAATAAATAGGGTGATCAAGTCTCTTGCCTGCAAATCAAGAAGGTGCACTAGCCACTGACTGGCCTGAGTGCCTAGAATACTGCTACCTCTGACTCCCTCTGAAGTCACTAATAGCGCCTGAGTATTTGGCCCTCTTACTATAACCCCTATCATAATCACGCTCATTCCTCCGCTGTTACTGTCGTTCTTCCAAATTCTAGGCACCGGCCTGAATACGAGAAATATCCATACCCTCCTGAAGCGAGACCGTCAAACAATCAGCAATCAAGTGGGGTCCCAATCCATTCACAAATTGATAAACGCGATTTCCTATATCAGCAACCATAGCTGGAGCATACCGAGCTAAGGAATTAAAATAAAGGCTATACTCCCGAGCACTCATGTTCCCCTATCTAAGGTTCAGGAACCTATCAGCTCTAGCCCATCGAACCTCTGGCAGCAAATAGTGTTAGAGAAAAGCATCTACAAACTCTTGCCATACCAGCACTACAAAAAAAACAGCGTTTAGCGACGGACGTATTCCGTCGCTAATCAGCATATATCTGTCGCTAAACATGTGTTGAGACGGATTAGCGACGGAATGTCGTCTGTTACGATTTTGCGCGTTGCTAACCTCTTAGCGACGGAAAAATGAAATCCGTAGCAAACTTAGCGACAGAGTAGCGACGTATGAGATCCGTTCCACATTATAGAAACGGAATATTTTGTCGCTATTGTTATGAATTCCGTGACTAATTTCATATTTCATTTCGTCATTTTAGTAAATCAGCGACGAAAACCTTTGTCGCTAATCCGTCGCAACATATTTGAATTATTTATGCCCTGCATTTAGCGACAATACAATATTTTTCGCAGTCCGTAGCCTACTGTTTTCCCTCTAGCAACGACCAAAATCCGTCGCAAATCTGTCACAAATATTTTTCTTCTAAAAATCTTTTTATTTATTTATTTTAAATACACCTGTTGAAACATACTAAATATAAATTAATAAATACCCTTAAAAATAACTGACATTCACATAAAATAATATTTATAAAAAAGATTCAAAATAGATAGCGAAATCCTAATCGTTAAGTCCAAAACACCGACAACACCAAGCTATCAACTACCAAAAGAACCCACATCTATCAAGTATTCTTAGTGCATAATTTTGATCTTTCCAACAAAAAACTAATTAAGCACGGGTGAAGGACTACGATCATCATCAGAAACTAAAGGACCAACATCGTCAACGTTAGCAGTAGTAGTAGGAGGCACTATGGGTGTCACAACTGATGGTTTGTCAATAGGAGTATTTGGATGATGTGATGGTGAAGAAATCACTCCGCGTGCCTTCTCAATAAATAAAGGAAGTAAGCGATCAGTCAGTGTAGGAATCAATCGCATCACTAACTCCTCCATATTTTTTGTCGGTGTTGATTGAGAAGTTAAAGGTGGCGCTGATGCTGAAGCATTAAAGCCAAAATTGACGCTAAGATTCGGCCCATAATAACTTTGTGCTTCAGATCCAAGACCATATATTCTTCTCTTCCTTGTTCCCCCATCAGCTTCGTAATATGCTTCACCTTGATCAATATCAGACTGAGACTATGATTTTTCCCGTAATATTTCTTGATATCTTTCCTGTAATAAGTAGTGAAATTAAAACATCAAGAATACTAACCATTCAATTTTACCAAATAAAAAGAGAAATGAATTCCGAATATAAGGGAGCGGATATTTATCCATTTTTCGTTGGAAGTCTCATGATAACCAACAAAAAAGAGTTTCATACAACTTGGATATAAGTGATCATATGTACACTATCTCATAGTCAAGTAACAGAACATGAAAATATTATTTCATCGCCCCTTTCCAAGATTGCAGTATAGAAGCCACGAAAATTCAGCCGACTAAAGTTTGAGCTTCAGAGGAGACAAAAAAAGTTATCGATAAGCTGTGAATAATACAACCAAATTCATAGACAAGGAAAAGGGAAAAGAACACGGAACACAACAACCGGGTAAAAGATAAATCTAAAAATATGCAAGCACATAATTCAGCAAAACCATAAAGCATATAGGGAGAAATTGTTACAGACAACAAAAAAGAAACATGGCCTGGCTTAATTGACAAAAGGGCTTTCCATTTCCAAACAAGAGAAGAGGGTTGATCCAATAATCTCAATATATTGCCTCAGGGATACCAGTTATTTATGATTCAGAAACTCAAATCACAAAAGGAAAAGTAATCATTTTTCTAACAGCTATATCATAAAGAATCACAAATAAATGGATAAATCACAAATAAATGGATAAGGAATAGTCAGATTCCCATGAAAATGGCTGTTAACATCACAGTGCAGCTGCGGTTTCTCAGGTGACAAAAAGGCATGGGAATAATCTATTTGTAACTAGGCTTCCAAGAAGAGAATCATTGTGTTTCAAGGAAGAGTCTACGAGGAAGATAAAGAGTGACGCATATGCTAAAAGAAGTCTTGGAAGTTAAGGAGATAAGGAAGGACAACGGTGAAAAGCAAATTCACTCCTCTTAAATTGAATGTCTGCTTCACCTTTGGCAATCGGCCGGACAGTTTAAGTAATAGCCCGTTTGCCGAAGCTTCGTGATATTAGAAGTTCTTTTTTTCTCAAATGCTTATACGGGAAATATATGGTGTTTGGCCAAACTCCGGAAAAAGAAAAGTGCTTTTGAGTAGTAGCGAAACATTTATTTTGTTGTGAGGAAGAAGAAGTTGAAAAAGGTTGCTTCTCCATAGAAGCGAAGTAGGAGTTGTTTTTAATTTTTCCACGACAAATATATCCTTACCAAAAGTTTATATTTACCAAACTATCCCCAATGGGCAACAACCAACCTCATGCACGTCGATAGATCTATGACCCAAGTCTCATAGACTTGCTCTTTCTATCTATATTGTGATTTTAATCGTTAAAGTTTAATTAAATGAAATTAATAACTTGATTAAACTCTCTAATAAGAAATATTTCAAATCCTCTATTCACTCGTCAATTCAAGTCTTCATTCCAAGTACTAAATAACTGCTCTTTTAAAACAAGGAAGTTTCTAAAACTGTACATTCTAACATCACAAATTTACTATTATATGGACATACAAGTCTTTAATTAGAACCTCCTCACAAGCACCGGACCAAATGTAAGGGTAACAACTACTAAACCTTACTCTCAATTAGCTGGTACTTCCTATATGTATCCTATGCTTCCAGTGTGTTCTTTGTTAGCTAAATCCGTATCGATCCTGAAAAAATGTTCATTGATAGTAAATCCGTTCGCTTTTACCACATTCCATCACCTTATTTATCGCACCTACAAACCTCTGCATCTAGAGGATATGGCTAGTTTATGTCAAGAAACCTCCTCATGCTTTATCTTCTATGTACTAGTGATCATTTCTAATCTTATATGACAGTACATCCATCTTCAATTTCGTATTTCCACAACATTTTTTGTTACAAGTAAATAGCCATATTAAATTATCGAGCGGCTTAATGAAGTTGAACAAATAACAAGGGCCTTCGGATATTAAATTGGGTATTTAACACAACATTTACAAAAGTACGACGGAGAGCATACAAGGTAAAGAGCTTATTACCCGCGATTATAAAGAACATTATGAATAATATTGATGCCACTTTTTCTATCCACAATCGGCAAAAAACACTCATCCATAACGGCACAGTGCCTAGTTTAGAATTGCACTCCACCCGTTGAGAAAAGGCATGATGAGAACGATCGAGTCTAAATCCGTTCGTCGAATTAGGGACCATGAGAATCCACTTCAATCTCATGTTTGATACCAAGGATCTTCCGCAAATGATCATATAGCCGCAAAAAAAGAGAAGAGAAATGAGTCAAACTATCCATAACACATCCGTGAAAGATAGCAACAGGACTCGTCTCGCATCAATAAATAGTTTCACTACTTTCGAGCTAGAAAACAGTATCGAACTCTCGGATAATTAGTAATTTCAGGACACAAAATGTTCAAGGTAAACTCCATGCTTCTCAATACGATAACAAAAGTCTAATCGAATTTGCTACCAAACTCGGTAGCTTTGGAGATCATGCATTTTCATAATGGTAACCTTCGAGAGAAATAACAAACACCGTTAAGGCTCTTGGGCGACCAAGAAAACAAGGACATGAAACAAGGAGAAAGGGTTCTAAATTCCTCCATCTCATTCACCCCCCGTTACGATGATTAGCTCGTTTGGATTTTTCACGATTCAAGTCTCAACAAGACCATTGCATTATTCTCTCTCTCACTCCATCTCTAAGTGACATACACAATTTCAAGTCCGGCTCGATTGTACGAAGCTACCATTACTTAAGTCAAGACTACAAGCTACAAAGAAAGGAATTAGCACCATGTTCTTGGTGTTAGTGCAACAGACGCTAACCGTCTAATACTTGGTATGAGACAACATCACGGAAAAAGGTTCTTTCTTTCTTTCTCTGAATCTTTCTTATTTACTTACTACTATTTATGGAAATACAATCTATTGAGCCGTAGTAGTTGACTTTGCGTAAATTTTTCTTTCGAATTGCGACACTACATCCATCACAACAACATAACACTGCTAAAGCTAGTAGTAGGAGTACTTATTAATCAAAAAACAAGAAAATTAAAACAAGTATCTACTACTTTATACTCTTTTACACCTCAGTTGCTATTCTCCATTGCTACTAGTTACTCCCTCCGTCCATTTTACTTGTCATCTATTGACTTGGCACACCCCTAAGGAGCAATAAATAAAATGACAATTTTACTATATCACCCGTAATTATTATAATTCATCTAAATAATTGAAATCAATCAAACATACTTTAAAATTTGTGTTGTCATTAATAATTCCATAAAGTAGATGTACTTCCAATTTTCCCTATTAATATCGGCCTTTTCATAGCAAGCAAGTAATTTGAAAGCTACTTTTTTCATTTAATCAAAAACCCCGGAGCTTTCTTAAACCTCATATTATCAACATATATACTAAATAACATATTAAACAAGGCAGGTGTTATTTTCTATTCAAACATTTTGGGCACACGTTTTTATTTTACCCAAGCAGGTGATCAAATGTATAGAGGCTCTCTGTAGAACCTACTTATGGACTGGTGGATTTGAAACTAGCAACAAAGCTTTGGTAGCTTGGGAACAATTGTGTTTACCAAGATTAGCTGGTGGTTTGAATATTTTACATGTCCAAACTTGGAACAAGGCATCCATTTGTAAACTCATGTTGGATGCTTAGGAAGATATTCAAGTCTACAGCTACTCTAGAGGCAACGGGGCTAAATTTTCAGCAATTGCAACATGTCCAGAATTTCTCAATCAAAGAGTGTTATCTCAAGCTGAGGGGACAGTACCAGAAAGTGCGTTGGAGGAGGGCGATATGCAATAATGGTGAGGCGCCTAAATGATATTCATATTGTATTTGGCTATACAGGGAAGGCTACACACAAGGGACAGACTAGTGAAGTGAGGCATTACCACTGAAGAGCAGTGCCCTTTGTGTGAAAGTGAGCGTGAGACCATTGATCATCTATTTTTTCAATGCCCTACTCAGCTGGGATATGGTCTAGACTGCTAAGATGGCAGGGGTGGCAAAGGGTGGCTAGTAGATGGATAGATGAAGTCGCTTGGTTAATTGAATATGCAAACGGGAAACAGGCTTCGCATGAGGTATATCGAGTTGTTCTAGCTTGCTGCATTTACTCCATATGGATAGAGCGCAACCAAAGAATATTTCAAGCAAAGCAAAGAAGTGCAGAAGTTTTTTTGAGAACTATCATCCGAATCGTCTACGGGGCATACTCGCAACCAAAGCTAGCAAAAAGAGTGGAAGAGCTTAACTACTATCCTTAGCCTTAGCATGTTGATTTAGGCATAGAATAGTTTTGTTTTTGTTGATTACTGACCCTGGGACTATGTCCAGGTGCCAGGTTTCCTTAAAGATATGTGTACAGTTTCCTATTTGGTAAATAATACAAGTTAGTTACCAAAAAAATATATTAAACATCTTTCCTATAACCTTATGTTCTACATGATTCTCACTCAACAAATTAAGAAGCTATTTCTGAAACTGATTTCCTTATACGATCATCAACAGTATGTTAAGATTAACTTTAGAATTCTTTGAAAGATGGACTCTAAAATTAGAGTTACTTAATAACCAAAAGATATAATTCAATATATATCATTAAACTCAAATCCATATGGAGGAGAGTATAATGGTATATTTTTCTTCTAACCATGTTTTTTTTTTCTTTGCAGGTTCTAGTGGATCTGATTACATATGGGATGGTTTGACACAGTGCTCCACCAAGAATTCTAGTTTTCATAGTATTGGACACAAGATTGGCACACAAATAAGAAAATACTGTCTGCATATTTGCAGCAGGGATTTTGACTGCAGCTCATTTAAGGCAACTAAGGGATATGGCTTTGATAAAAAGCAAATGCCTCACGATGGAATGAAAGCTTCTATTTATACAAGATGTTTTGTCTTCCCTATTAAGGAAATAAGTAATACTGAAAATTTGCCACTTCTTTTTTGTCCTAACACTTAAAAAAAGGATCTTTTTGGAATAGGTATTGAGTTAGCATTTATCATCCATATATCTTTTGGAATAGGTAATTCCATCAAATAACATCTCAAAATTACTATGATGAGCATACCTGTGAACAACAAATATTTCAAAAAGTAGCTTTAACGGACAATATGTATCATATATATGTATTAAATTAAAAAGGCTGCAGTAAATTAAAGAGACATGGGTGGTCATAAACCTGAGTGCCTGAAAATGGTCCCCTTAGCGAAATCTCACTGTGACATAATTATTCATGATTCCAAAATTCAATTTGGCTACTAGCTTCTACTGTTACAGTCATTACAAGGACAATTCATCAAACAAATGCAAATATAATAGCTTGGAATTGTGATTCCACATAGGTGACCTCAAATTGAAGCCATTTATCAAGAGGGAAAAACACCAGATGCTTTTTCTATTAAAAGTGCAGAGAGAGAGAGAGAGAGAGAGAGAGAGAGAGAGAGAGAGAGAGAGAGAGAGAGAGAGAGAGAGAGAGAGAGAGAGAGAGTGTGTGGGAGAGAAATTTACATACGCTAGGTGAACTTCACCACGTAACTTTGGAAGTGTTGTACGTATATGGTCTTTGCCATCGGAAATGCGAGAGAAATATGGAAATAACACAAGTCACAAAAGCAGTTCCTTGGTCATTTTTTGATCAACAAGCGCTAACTATCATTTCATTATTCAAGTTCTTAGTTTTTATAGTTATTTTCTCAGCAATTTGTAGTATCAACTTAAGTCGTCATATAAGGCTTAAGTTGGTCATTAGTTTAATTCTGAAATTATAAAATTTTGAACTTACATGGACAGCTCGGGCACGCTCATCAACAAAAGATTCTCCATCATGATCATGTGTATGGACGTACAAATGTACCTCATCTGGTGTTGGATCTCGACCCTTTTCAACAGCCTATGCAGAAGTTACTCATTTCAGAAAATTAGCAACAAAAGTTTTTTGTATTTTTGTGTAAAAATGAGATTGAAAATAACATATAAGAAAATACTAGTCTTTGTTGATATCCTTTAATCATTGAAATGGACCTGTTTATTCATAACTTAGCTTAAAAGAAGTAACTTGTCAAGGACAAGGAATGTACAAAGAATTAATAGAAGCTAATATAGGACTTCATTTGAGACTAATATAGCATCATACTTAACATTAACCAGCAAACTAACTACTTCATTATTTTTCCAAAAAATATTCATTTGTGTAGTGTAATCTTGTTTAAATTCGTGTTATACTACCCTCTCTAACAGATATCATTCGTGTTATACTACCCTCTCTAACAAATCAATAGTCAAGTTATTAGGTTTCTTATTTGATTCATTAGCAATTTGTAGTACCAAATTAAGACAAACTATAAGTAACATTAGCTAACATATTGTACAGAGAGAGAGAGGAGATGAAGAACCTTACATGAGAAGAACTTCAATAGCAGGCAACAATACCTCAACAACAACAGCTAAAATGCAGAACCTTCAATGAGTAGCACGTCAATGAATTCTGACCAGCTGTCCACTACGTATCTGTAATATAAATAACATCAGGAGGATTCTATCAAAGGTTGAACTAAAATGATAATGGAATATAAAAGTTTAATGAAGGATTTAATGGTTTTAGTTACATGTTACTTTATCCCAAGCAAGTATTTTGGCTACGAACTTAAGCACATAACCCCAAATAAGTAGCCAATAAATAAGAAGGCATATATCAAACAACATAGGCGCACAGTACACTACAAGATTCAGCAAGTAACGATGAAAGTGGTAAAATAGGTTGAAGAAAGCATATAAAGAAAAGCTGTGGTGCAAATCAAAACACTCAACCATCCATCAGAAATTTTTACACCCAAATCTTAAGCAAAATACAATAAAGATACAATAACACATGTTACTAAGCATTAGTCACTATCTGTTCCTTCTTCGAACTCTTCCTCATTGTCCAAGACTACGCAAATACGTATAAGTTACAGTGACTACCTAAGTTTCTCTTCATCAAAAAATTGACTACCTGTGTTTCTTTGCAAACTTATTAGCTCAAAAAAAAATGTCATATAAGAAAAAAACCCAAAAAAAAATGTATCCTTTACAAAACAATAATCACTACAATTTCAACCAAAATACAAAACAAGGGGAAAGAAGCAGCAGCTAGCAGAATCTGTAGTTTACGAGCTATGACTAAATAAAAAACTAAGCTTTTTACATTTAAAAAAATTAGTTAAACAAGTGAATTAATTAGGTGACATGCATGATTCTTTTGGAAACCTCAATCTTCCCCCTGGTGAATTATTTTGCACTTGCTATACAATGGAAAACTACAACATGAAGAAAAGATCAATCCCAGATCTAAATGAAACACAAAAGTTTAGCAAAAGCAAACTAAGATTCTAGCACCAACGAAATTCTTTTTCCCCAATTTTAATTCTCACCAAAAAAAACTTTCAATTAATAGCCACACTAGAATGAACCAAACATAGTAAAATTTTAAAAGAGAATGAATTCTTACCAGTCAAGAAAAAGGGCTTAGAAAATAAACAAATAACAAGAGAAGAAACTACAGCAAAATCTGAAAATATTCAATCAATGCCACTATCATACCAATATTTGGATGTGAATAAGCTGAGTTTTAAGAATCGAGTAAGAAACCCAGTTCACTAACACTGATTTCAAATCACAGAATATAAAGAATGTTGAGTTCTTCAAGCTTTTTCTCGACATGCAACGAATTAAAACAAACTTTAAGCACCAAATAATATTACCCTACAAGGTTTAGCACAAACAAAGGTCAAATTTCCATTTTCATCAGATTTATGGCCCAAATAGAGATTCTCAACACTTAACCTTCAAATAAATTATAAAACACTTAATGACGCTATGTCCTTTGAATAATAAGCAAAAAAACACAGATTGCTTAACTTCTATTTCAGATTTAATGTCAGAAAACACAAAGAAAGAGATAAAGAAGAAAGAAATTGCCCATAAAACATAGAAAAAACAAAACATACCGTCCTTTAGATAAAAGATGCGAGCGAGAAGAAGAAAAATGCAATAGAAACCCCAGATTCACATTATTTTGATCTAGATGCATAATTTCGCACATTGTCTCTCTCTATATTGCGCTCTCTCTCTCTCTATATATATATATCTGTGTTGGGTGTGTTTGAAGTGAGAGGAAATAAATGTGTGCCCTAGGATATATCTTTTTTTTTACTACTTAACGACGGAATAGAAACGGATTTTATATTCCGTCGCTAAATAATACATTGACTTCTTTTAATAATTAATATTGCGATGAATTTTTCCGTTGCTGCGAATATATATTTTTTGGAGAAAAATTGAAAGGTCTAGCAACGGATTTTCCGTTGCTGAATCCGTCGCTACATAAAAATAAAAATTGTCGCGCCTCTTCTGTTGCTAAATCTGTAGTGAAATTTAAGGAGCCAAAATTTCGCGCTAATAATTAGTGACGGAATTCAGTTTTCAATGCTAATCCGTCGCTATATAATGAGATAAAATTTTAATTTCTTTTCTCGCGACAAAATGAGCATTCCGTAGCTAATCCGTCGTTAATTAGCGACGGAATATGGTCTGTCGCTAATATTCCGTCACTAAATGCTGGTTTTTTAGTAGTGCAGGGGAGGTGCATTTGCCCCTCTAGACGATACCCAGGTACTATACAAATGAACAGTCACATCTCGCAACCTATAAGAGGTCAACTCTACTAACTCAATAACTGAAGCGTGTATTACCCGTAATGTCCTCAACATCTCATCTATGAAGTTCTGCGGGTCCTCGTCCGATTTTGACCTAAACAATTTTGGAGGGTCCAAACTAATGAAATCACGGACTCTGGCACTGACAACTCTATCTGCATGACCCGTACCTTGCCGCTGAGCCTGAGCGGCTACGAACTGGGTCAGCAACTGAATAGCCTCCCTTATCTCCTGACCTGAGGCATCTAGTAGAGGAACCGGGGGTGCTGAAGCTGGGGCAGAGGCTCCTCCATGCTCTTCTAGAGCGGGCGGAGTGTGAGTGGTCTGAGATGGAACCTCATTCTGGGACTCGCCCTCCTCCATATCTGTAGGCGGTACTCGTTCAGTCCTCCTACTTGCCACTAACTTGCCCTTCTGGGCCGCTATCTCTTTTCTTTTCACAGGCATCGCTGAAATCATAACACACGGTTAGGAATAAGGAAATCCTTATATCGTAGCTCTATCGCACGATCTAAGATAAGAACGAAAGGTCAATCATTCCTAAATGCCCCGCAGCCTCCTAGTTATAAGTGTGGCGCACTTCACACCCATAAACAAGACTCTACTGGACACGGCTCATAGACACACCCTAGGATGAACTGCTCTGATACCACTTTTGTCACGACCCAACTGGAGGGCCATGACGGGTATCCGGAGCTAACCTACCGAGCACCTCCTATCATACTTCTTATAATCGTATCTAGGTGGCCCACATGGCTAACTCATGATTATCATAATCTGTAAGGGCATGAATCCACAAAATATTATCTCATTTATATGATCATCATCAACTATGCCCATGTATGTATGTGTACAAGCCGATAAGGCTGCCAAAAAGGACATACAAAAATATGACCCGATAAGGTTATAGGACATCCAGCTATATACATCTGTCTACGAGCCTCTACATGGAGTGCATGAAATCATAAAGATGGGACAGGACCCCGCCGTGCCCAAATACACCAAAGAATAATACCACAAGACTGCATCTTCGAAGCAAATGAAGCGCTCCAGGGAAATCGCTGATGAAGTATCTAGGGATCTGATCCATCTCCGGCCTACTTGCGGGTATGAATGCAGCGTCCACAAATAAAAGGACGTCAGTACAAATAATGTACTGAGTATGTAAGGCACGAATAACAACATAATACAAATATGTAGAAACATGAGGTAAGAGAGATAACCTGTACATCTGATTGCCTCTTAAGACTGATATCATGCATGCTTAGATTTTTGAAAAAAACATTTTTCATACATACATACATACATATATATATATATAGCTGCGGAATGTGCAGCCCGATTCATATATCATATCATCCCGCATCCCGGGCATCCTGCGTTTGGGGCAATATCATAATGTACCCACTGCAATGGTGTGCATATCTACGTGCCATACCTAGCCGACTATAGCGCGACTCGATGTGAGAAAATAGCTACATGTATATAAAGCATGCATGAGAGCCTAAATGACTATAACTCTATCGAGTGACGTAAGGTCGGTACATATCCGATTATTATTATGGAACTATCATCATTATCATATTTCACCTTGAAAGAACAATAACCATAAGAGGAGATCAACAACAAAGAACAAAATCAATATACATGGAACAAGATGAAATATCAAGAACTATAAGCTTTGGTATCTGTAGAAACGAAACCATCATTATCGTCATCATCATTGAGAACGTTTATCAATGATATCATAAGCACCTTGAGAAATTTGAGCTTCTAGCATTTCTAAGAATTAGGATGTTGTGGATATCATGTATGGGTTCACAATAAGGGAATCATGCCTTGAGAAAAAAAGGGTTAGCCTTAACATACCTTTTCGTCTCCTCAACTACTTAACGTTTCTCCTTCCCAGTTCACAAATCTACATTCAAGAGGATTCACACTAACGTTAAGTCTTGGAAATACTCATAAGTTCAAACTAGAATAAGTAAAAAACTAGCGAAAATTAGGCAGCACTTCCCCAATTTCACCTACTTCAACCATATTCCAAACCAACTCCCAAACAACAATGACAACTTTAACAATACCATGATTAAGAGATTTCATTCATATTATATCCAATACAATCATATCCCCAAAACTTATTCTCTTAATCAATTTGTAACAACAACTTCAACACAACCCTTTATACACTAGTATACAACACTTCACCATCATCATTGTTACCTCTCATAAGAAGATTATACTCAAAGAATTTTATTAATTATAACTCAAGTTAATTTACTACTCAAAATATCCTTAAATTCATATTCGAACTTCCTATTTCTCTTTCTTTCCTCAATCAAGTTGTATAACAATCAAACATCCTCAACAACACGCAATAGATGTGAAAACTTACCTTAATCACACAAGAGCAAGCTTTGGATCAAATTATTCCACTTGAGTGAAACCTTCAACTTCAACACCAAAGGAATTCTTGGACTCTATAAATCCTAATGAGCCTCCCAACACTTGAATCTCCTGATTTTCACCTTTCAATCCTTGATTTCTCTTGGGTTTGGTTGGATATATTTAGAGGAAGATTCTAGAGCTTTCATGGACTTGGGAAATGTTTGAAATGAGTTAAAATGAATAAGGGTCGATTATATAACATAAAAAAAAATCTGCCACTGCCTCAGATATACAGTCCAATATACGGACCGTAAATAATTTACGATCCGTACATTTGGACTGTAAATCCCTAACGGAAAACACCAAACACTGATTCAATTCTATGGTGGAGATCATGGAATTTACGGTCCGTAAATCCAAACGTAAATCCCAACTTTTGCCGGAACGTATTCTCGTCAATTCATTGAGCCTCTAATCCTTTCAGTACCTGCTACACCTGGACTTAACCCCTTATAACTATAAGATAAACATGTCTAATCTCATTTAACCTTAAAATAACCCGGTGTCCAAGACTAGAACCACTAACACACGACGAATCTCAATGTACAAAATCACAAGGTGGAACAGTACCCCTATAATGGGAAGATGAATATAATCCTGGAGGAATAATTTGGCTATCATGATATGACTTGTGATTTGGCTTCTATGCCATGATTGATGATTCGACTAATACGCTATGATTTGTATCTTGTTTTTGTTTGGGCCTATACGGGCAAGCTGTGCTAGTTCAGAGGACGATTAGCCTTTATGGATCCTAACGTCGATATGAGTATTCTTTGTGTCAGTCTAGAGGACGATTGACCTCTGAGGCGTATAGCCCAGTGTATCTATTGTTGTGTCAGTCCAGAGAACGATCGACCTCCAAGGCGTATAGCCCGGTGCATCTATTACTGTGTTAGTCTAGAGGATGATTAACCTCCGAGGTGTATAGCCCTGTGCATCTATTGTTGTGTTAGTCTAGAGGACGATTAGCCTCCATGATTTCCTAGCCCGGAGTATCGATTGATTGATTTTCCTGTGAGTAGCTTGTTTTGTATCTTAGAAGCCTGTGGGTGGCTTGTTTCATAGCTTTGTTGCCTATAAGTGTCTTATTGATGATAATGAACTTGTTCACCTGTGAGTGGCTTGTTGATGATCCTGAATTCATGATTAAAAGACTCAAATGGTATACTGAATCGGAAAAGATATATACTTGTCTCGATGGCTTTCTATTGATGATTTTCAGTTTTACGATTGATCTTGTCTTCGATTTCATATTGGAATTGTTTTCACTAATCATTATTGTATTATGTTGTTATATTACTTATTTTCCCTGAGACACAGACTGAGTACCCAGTACTCAGGCATACCATTGTTCATTTTGATGGTATGTTAGGAAATGAAGAAGAGTAGGTTCGTGATACACGTACGGAGTATGAAAACTTGTTGCTTTCCAGACTTATTGGTGTGCCCACACTCTCGTTCATCGTACACCCCATCAATCTAGTTTTATGGTTTAATTTTTGGGGCTGCGTCGTTAGAATATTGTTTATGTTCCTTAGAAGCTCCATAGATAGTTGTTAGGATTGTGGGTAGATTGTCGAAGTCTCGTATGACTTGTTGGGTTTTTTGCCACGTTTATGACTAAGCACTTATATTAAACTTCCGCTGATTTGTTTTAAAGTATGAATATGCTTTTAGTTAGCCATAAATGATTGTTTTAAATAACTATTAAAAGACTAGTGAAAGAGAATAGATATTTATTGATTTTATAAGGTGCTTCTGGTGTTGTTCATGACATCAAATGCTTGTTGCATCCAAGGTGGGTTTTGGGGCGTGACAAACTTGTTATCAGAGCCTAGGTTTAGATATGTCCTAGGATGTGCCTGTGTCTGTGGAGCTGTGTCTAGTGGAGCCTTCTTCGTGTAGACTGGCCACCTATATGGACGTATGACTACTAGGACATATTAGGTGTCTCTCATTCTTCTTGATTTTAGAGTGTGCTATAGAGATTGAGCTTTCTTTAGGATCATACTAACGTGTTCATTTGTAACGACCTGTTAGGCCGTTTTGGTTGCCTTCGTATTTCTGCCTATTTTGCCCTTCTGAAAATGCCCTCTTGCTTGTGTTCGGTACTTGCTAAGTTGGGTAACCTTTAAGTGTTAATTTGACTTTAGGTATCTTTGGGGGTAGTTTTATCCTTTGGGATTTTCATTGGTTCCATTAGCTCCGAAACATCAAATATAGGTTGTTTGAGTGTTTGGTTCAGTTCTCGAGGGTCTTGGGGGCATTTTGGTCATTTTTTTGAAAAGTTGTTTTTTTTCCGTTCGGGGTTGACTTGGTCAATGAGACCTATTTTGAGAATTTCGAGTGAGCGGATGAGTTCGTAACACGTTTTTACATGTGTCTGCATATTTGGTTTGTGTCGGGGAAGTTCCGGGAGAGTTTCGAGATTTCGGGTTGAAGGAGTCAAAAACCAAATTTTCTTGGTTCTAGTGTATCCGCATGTGCGCAATGGGTCTCACCCCTGCGGATACAATCCGATGAGTGGAGGCTCGCAGGAGCGAGGTTCTGAGATTATGCAATGATTCGCCCCAATGAAGACTGTTCTGCAGCTGCGCGTCCGCAGCATCGAGCTTGGCTCCGCCACTGCGGATTTTTTGATATTTTAGAGGGGTTCGCTGGGGCGAGGATTTGTCTTCCGGTGCGTGTGCGCGGGGTGAAATTAAGTTATCAGGAGCGTGAATCGTTGTACAGAATGTGAGTCTTATTGTGCTCTTTCCTTAGAAACCCCATTCGAAAACCCTAAGTTAAGAGAGCTAATTTAGTGGTGAATTGAAGGCAAATCAAGGAGAAATCAGTTGGTAAATATCCTAACCTAGTATTATGATTATTTCAATAAGTTAGACCCTTATTACATGCTTAGAATGGTGAAATTAAGGGATTCATGAAAGGGTTTTGGGAACCCAATTTGAGATTTAGAATTTGGTCAATTGAGCATGAATTCATAATTATTTATGGGTGATTTTTGGAATATGAGTTATATGAAGTAAAGAGACCATGATTTTAGGCTCAATTTACTGTTTTGCCATTTTGGGTTTGGAATCTTAACTTTAGGGCTTATTTTTGGAGTTTTGGATTATGTAGCGATATGGGTATTGTTAGACTCGTGTTCTAACGTATATTACGTGTTTGACTAGACTTTATGCCTTTAGAGTCTTTTCATGACAGACTTTAAGCCTTCAGAGTCTTTTCATGACAGACTTTATGCCTTTAGAGTCTTTTCATGACAGCACAGGGACCTCAAGATTCGAGATTCGGCACTACCACGCATGCTGAGACCTCGAACTCTTTCTTGACTCTGTGTGTTGGGTAAAATGAACCTAATAAAGGGGTAATTGGGCGAATTAATGGGGTTCTGATACTTGTGAGCTGATGAGCACTAGTATCGGATACCGATCATTTTGTTATGGGTGCTTGTGCAGTTTCAACTTTATAGTTGGTCTGAATGTCATGTCTGGGCACTAGCTGATAGAATAGAACGACACTTTGGATCTGTGATTGGGGTCCGATGCCCGCACTTTATGTCTCTTATCATTATTAATTGCCTGTCTTGTCTGTTATGTGTATATCACTCATATATATATCCTCGTTGGAGTGAAGATAAGTAATAAGGTGAAGCCTTTATGGTATTACGAACATGGGAATGGATCCATGATTTTATACTCGTTCTTGACTTGATCTATGCCATATTAAAACTTTACATGTATTCATGCATACGATTGAGGATATGATTGTGAGTCTGAGGGGACTTTGTTCCGGACGAGTGATGATGTTGGCAAGTTATATTGGCACTTGAGCACGGTTGGCTATGAGACATGTTATTGAGATATGACATGATTAAGGCCGTAATCCGTGAAAACTACCGGAGCAGCGATATCTGGGCCTCATGAGCCCCTCATGGGTCATGATTCATTAATATTCAAACGTGTGTATATCGACAGTGGAAACAAGGCCTTGTATTGCATTTACATATCATTCATCCATTTTCTACATTGTTGTTGTAACTATTGATAATTGTTGGCCTTATCTTGAAATCTAATTGTTATGTGGGTTTAGCTATTATTATAATTATCTTAACAGCTAAGGCGACAAGGGGAGCGCCCTTTGACCAACCCCCTCTCCTTAAAAGGGGTCAAAGATGCTGCGGAAAACCCCTTATTTATTATACTCCCCCACTTTAC
>NW_026714178.1:0-22700 GCF_029784015.1 Lycium ferocissimum
TATGTACATTATTATTCAGGGGTACGGCGGGGCCCTGTCCCGTCATATGATTCCGTCATTCTGTATAGAGGTCTGTGGATATGTACGTGGGTATGGCTATGTCTGTACAGTATATATATGTGCGATATGTTTTGGGCGGTTCACCGCCACGGCAGCCTTGCCGGCTCGCCTGTATATATGTATAGGGATATATCGGCCCTGTGTGGCCTTTGTTGGTATTTTCTGCGTGCAGGTTAATTTTGGCTAGTAAGAAAAATAGAGGAAACTCTGCCCAAATTTTATTAAATATTTGAGTTGCTATTTTTGGGACTTTGGTACGTACGGGTGCCCAGGACGGGCGCTAGTCACGGCCTACGGGGTTGGGTCGTGACAGAACCGCTTATACGCATTAGTCGGTAGACATGATCAGGAGGCATTACCAGATGCGGCTACAGGTACATAAATCCTCACTAGAATTTATTTTCTTATATACGTGTGTTTGTGATGTAATTGTGCGTAATGATGGTGGATGGAAAACTCGAGGGTTAGTAATCTGGTATTTATAAACAACGGTAATTAAGGCGTGTCCATTGTTATTACGGACCCGGGAGTATAGGACGGAAAGTAGGAATGGCCATGGGTGACTGTAATTAGGTAAAATCGAGAGAGGGGCAAAATGGTAATTGTGTACGAGCGCGTCTGGAAACCTGTCGACACTTTATGTTACTCCCAATTACGTGACGAAGATCCTGTGGTAAGCCGAACGCTATTATATTAGCGTCAGAGTATTTTATTTCATCGAGATTTCGAAGTTAAGCGTGCTAGAGTGAGGGAAATTTCAAATGGGTGACCCCCCTGGGAAGTTTCTGGAAGTTTCACAACTTGAGTCATAAGAAGCTATGGAAAGCTAGAGTAGTCTAAAGGGATCTAGAATATCCTGAGTAGGCAAAAATTTGGAAAGGTCACATAGTCCGGAGGGAAATAGACCGGGTAAAGGAAAAGGAAGTGCGTCCCAGCATCGGAGTGGGGTCAGTTTGAGTAGTAGTCAGGGGGGGATCTTTTGTGAGTAAGGTGCTGACAGTTATATATATGTGTATAGGTATAGGTTAGTGAGTAATACCACGTGCATGACCATACTAATGGGAGTACGGATTCGGCAACCTATGCGACGACATAAGGAGGCACTAATGGGATAAGACGACGAAGTTCAATCTAAAGAAGGGAATAATGATAAGCGGCAAGTGAGATTGTGACAAGTAAAGCCCCCCCCCCCCCCCGAGACTCCTATGCGACCCTATACGACTAGTTGAACATTCGAGGACGAATGTTCTTAAGGGGGGGAGGATGTTATATCCCGTATTTTGAACAACGGGACAACATGAGTACATTATGATAAGAATAGGGAAAGGCTATTCCGGGACGCGAAGTCGAGACGTTTGACCTTCGATGGTGTTGTAAGACCTAAGTGTGCATGAGATTATTGGCATGGAAGATATTGAATAAACATTTGGGGCTAAAAGTGAATAAGGAAAACTTGTGAATTATTGGACTCCAAGGACCAAAGGTGGCCGGCCAAGTTGGTTGTGGGCCATGGCCACATGTAATTCATGCTATATATGGTAATATTAAGAGATGACCAAGTCATACTACTCACTTGAACTTTATAGAAATTTCAAGAAAACTTGAGAAAAAAGAAGAAGAACCTCACGGCTAGGAATAGGGAAAATCAAGTCCAAGAATTAGCCATAGAAAAATTCATTTCTTCATGCAAACCTACTAATTCAAGGGTGCTTGTTAACGTGGAGTGGTTGTTTCGAGCGTTGGATCGTTCGTTTTCATCCTTGGCCAACTTTGGCTAAGTTAAGGAGTTGTGAAGAAAGGTAAATTCTAATCTTGTTTTATGAGTTATGGAAGGTTTATATGTGTTGTTGTATGTTGATATGGATGAAATTCATGAGATAGAGCATGATGAAGTTGTGCCGTGTGTTATGGTGTTTGGGCCGTGTGTATGTGTGTTGTGTGTCTAAGTGATGAATTAAGTGTTATGTACCATATTTGGGTAGTGTAGAGTATTGAAAAGAATGAAATCATCCTTTGGTGTGACAAAGTGTGTTGGCCGAATGGCCTCCCTTTGTGTAGTCTTGAATGAACAAATTGTCGTTAGTATTTCTGTGTCGTCATTATGGATTTTATATGGAAAAATTGCAAGTTGGATGACTTAGAATGAAGTTATGTTGGTTATGGCATAATTTGAGAATTTATGTGGATTTTATGTAAATTTTCGCATTTATGAATATTGTGTTGTTAATGTGTGGATTAATGTTGGGAATTATGAATTTGAAAGGAAAGAATGTATTTGGTGCCGTTGTCGGATTTGGAGACAATTTCGGGCAAGTTGGGATATTAGTTAAGTTGGTTGGAAAATTGTATGAATTGTTTGGAATATATCTTGAATGGATTATCAATGTTGTAGTGGGTTGTTGATTTGGTTGTTGTGATATTTGAGCCGAGATGATTCTCGGGGATGTTATATATATAGGGAAGCGGCGCGAAATTTCGGTAGCCAAATGTGAACCTAAGATTGAAATGTTACTTCTCATGAATAGTAAGCTGGTAAAGGTGACCATTTACAGATTTTTGACGAAACGGATTGGAGATAAAGCGAGCGTGAGCCGTCCGTAAGGTATGTAAGGCTTACTTCTCCTTTCTTTGGCATGTCTTAGACGTGTAGGCTTGAATTCGCGCCTCGGGGACTTTCCTAATCCAAGAAATCCGAGATTGAAAATGGCTACTATTCATTCAATAGAATTGAAGTGAATGCTTATGTATAGTTGCAAGAATTGTCTAAGTGCCTAGAAATTGCATGAATAGGATCCGATAACCCTAAAAACCCTCATAAGTAATGTCATGAGACGTATTATACGTAAATCGTGTACGCCGCCTCATCTAACCCGAGGTGGGCCCCTAGTTCCCGAGATTTTCGTTATGTCGACTTAATTGAATTATTTTAAGTAGTATGCAAGTACGACGATTGTTTTGATTATCTCATTAAATATTACATATTATTTGGATATAGTTAACTCGTAAGAACGACTCCCGAAGTTAGAAACTTTTGTATACAATTTTGATTAACTCAGAATTTGTTTCTACATTTTCGGAGAACGGCAAATGTAATTGTCGTCGAGTTTTGAAAAGTAATTTGTTTACTGATTGGTTTACATGCATATGGTTATCTCACTACTCGCTCGTGCGGACTATTATGACATCTTTCGGCTGCGTCCGGGCCGGGGCATGTATTCGTGCGGTTCTCGCATTATTCACCGCGCCCCTCACTAGAGGGCGGGGGCATGTTATATATGTATATGTACTTATGTATGATGATGATGTGCGACGGGGAGGCGGCCGGGACGGCATATGATGATTCCTTTCACCGCGTCCCTCCCAGAGGGCCGGGGCACGTTACATGCATGTACATGATGATTTTACTTACCGCGTCCCTCGCACTATAGGGGGCGGGGCATGTTATGTTTGCACTTGTTCACGATGATTTCTTTAATTATGATATTCAGTCTATTATGATTTGGGAAAGTACGTTTTATGTTCAAGGTAAGTTTTATGAGGTCCGATTATTGTACTACTTTGCCGCCCTCTTTATTCCCGTATTATACAGTTATTGTGTTTACTGCTTTACATACTCAGTACATATTTCGTACGACCCCCTTTCTTCGGGCGCGTTCATGCGCGCGGTGCGGATATACGTTCGGGTGAGCCGCCGGACTTAGGGTCCCTTGTTCGGCTACTTCGAAGAGCTCCTTGTCGAGCCCAGATTTTGGTACAGTCTTTTGACACGTTCGTGTATATTTGATCAGGGTACGGCGGGGCCCTGTCCCGTCATATGTTTGTAGGTTCTGTTCTGTTTATAGAGGCCTGTAGACATAAAGTGTGGGTTATGGTTCCGTCTGTACAGTATGTGTATGTGAGATACGTCTGGGCGGTTATCTACCGCGGCAGCCTTGCCGGCTCGCCTATGTATGTGTTTATATAATATGATGGCCGTGAGTGGCCTTTCTTTGGTATTTTCTGAGTGCAGGTAAATTTTGGTTGGTAGGAAAAACGAGAGGAAACTACGCCGGATTTTTCTAAAATATTTGAGTTATTACCTTATTGACTTTCCTGTTAACATATGCGTCGTGTGTTAGCACGTACGGGTGCCCAGTTCGGGCGCTAGTCGCGGCCCACGGGGTTGGGTCGTGACATTCTGGTTCTGCTTAAGGTTAAAGACGACCGCGAGGGACGGTCCGTAAAGTGGAATACGGACCGTAAACCTCCATGGACGACCACTGTTCTCGGCCAGATTTCGAATTCATTAAATATGAGGACCAAGACTTATTTTATTTCATTTCTACACTACACCACTTCTCTCTAGAATCTCTCCCTACATTTATTACACAAGTTTTCAAAGGTATTTGAGGATCATCAACATTAAATAAGTGAATCAAGCGTAAAGGAAATCATCAAAGATCATCCAAGTTAAGAAATCCAAATGGAGAAAAACTAGGGTTTTGCTCAAAGAGGAGTATTAGCAACCAAGGCTTGTTCCTAAAACATACGAGGTAATGTTCATGATATTTATATGTTGTTTAAGGTATTTGGGAGTTGAAATACTTGGTCATTAAAAGAGAATAGCAAAATGGGTTATGAATGATGAATAGTGACGTTTTGAGACATAGTTGGAATTGAATCATGAATGTTGTTGGGTTGTGATATAAATGTGTTATAAATAACCTATAGACATGAAACGAACAAGCGATAGAGTAGCTAAGCGGCAAAGGTATGTGAGGCTAATCCCTTTCCTTCTAAGGCATGAGTCCTATGGCATGAATTTCCTCTTTTACTATGAATGTTCCATCTCCAAGAAAGTTAAGAGTCCTCTCTCATGAATAGCTATACGAGATAAGAAATATAAGATGAATACGAAAATGATGATAGCAAGCTAAAGTCTAGAAATGCTATAGCCTATGATATGATGCCTCTAAGAAGCTAATGATGACATTTATGTAATTTAATGATATTGATCATTGTGCACACTCACCTTATGCTTGTTCCTTCAAGGTGAGGCGAGAATACGTAAGAATGCTCATAATGACATCGGGGGTCCACGACCTTACGTCACCCCGATAAAGTATGAATAGCTAAGAGTCCCTATGCATGTATTGTGATAAGTATATGATGTCAAGCATACCATGATGATGATAAGCTTATGATAAGCATGATATATGATAAGCATGTTATGATAAGCATGTTATGATAAGCATGATGTAATGAGTATATGATGATATCACACCGCGCCTATATGGCCGGGCAATCACCGCCAAGGCGGGCAGCTATACACACCATGGCCAAATGGCATGGGCAGACACCACTAGTGGGCGGCATGAGATAATATCCTGGACGCAGGATGCCCGGACGCGAGCTATTGATGATGCTAATGATATTGATTATTACACCGCACCTATATGGTCGGGCGGTTATTACGATTATGTATATATGATATGATGATGAGTACGAAAGTAAGTCGGCATGCATGATCATCCTTATGATTCGATCGATTCTGATTGCTCCTTGTTTTATGCCTCCTCGGTTTATTGATGCTTCATTATTGTTTATGCTTCACATACTCGGTACAATATTCGTATTGACGTCCTTTCTTCGGACGCTGTGTTCATGCCCACAGGTAGACAGGGAGGTGGCCCAGACTCATAGGAGCTAGCAGTTGATTTGAGAGCACTCCATATTCCGGAAGTGCCACAGATTTCTCTTTTGGTATATATATATATATATATGTATATTCATGTTTTTGGGCATGACGGGGTCCTGTCCCGTCCAGATGTCTAGTATTCCAGTAGAGGCTCCTAGATACGCAGTGTGGGTAGTCTGGTCCCATGGCTTTTATGTATATGCATGTATATATTATTTTGGATAGCCGAAGGGCTTATGTTTATAAAAGCAAATGTATTTCAGAAAGATTCCAGTTTTACATGATTATGAGCATATAGTATGAATAATAGCAGATAAGCGAGGTAAGTGAGTGGTGTTCGGTGGTTAGCCCGGATACCGTCGCGGCCCGTAGCTTGGGTCGTGACAAAAGTGGTATCAGAGCAGTTCAGTCCTAGGAAGTTTCTACGAGCCGTGTCTAGTAGAGTCTTGTTTATGGTGTGTTGCGCGCCACACTAATAACAAGGAGGCTACAGGGCATTTAGGAAAAATGACCATCTTTCTTCATATGAGATCGTGCGATAGAGCCGAGTATAAGATTTAATCCTCCCTAATGAGTATGTTGTGATTTCAGAAATGCCGCCAAAAGCTAAAGCCGCCCAGAAGGGCAAGACTACGACAAAGAGGCGGGCAGAAAGAGAGCCGCCTATGAATGTTGATGAAGGAGAGTCACATCATGAGGCCTTATCTAATGCCTCCACTACTCCTCCTAGTACAGAAGGGGCTCCTATTCCAGTTCCTCCACCGGCTACTTCGGGTCAACAAGTGACCGAAGCTATTAATTTATTGACTCAGTTAGTTGCCGCCCAGGCACAACGACAGGGTGTGGGGCCGAGTGATCGTTCGGCTAGTACTAGAGCTCGCGATTTTATGAGCCTAAATCCTCCGTAATTCTTTGGGTCAAAGCCGGATGAAGATCCGCAAGGCTTCATTGATGAGATGCTAAGAACATTGCGGATTATTCATGCTTCCGAGACTGAGTCAGTGGAGTTGGCATCATATAGACTCCGAGATGTGGCAGTTTTATGGTACAATAATTGGAGAGCGTCGAGGCAAGAAAATGCGCCTCCTCCCGTGTGGCAAGAGTTCGTTGATGCCTTCATTCGCCATTATTTGCCACCCGAGGTCCGCCGAGCTAGAGCGGATAGATTTTTGAATTTGAAGCAAGGTAATATGAGCGCCGAGAATATAGCCTTCAATTTAATTCCTTGGCTAGATATGCCCCGACGATGGTGGCCGACATGGTGACCGGGTGTATAGATTTGTGAGTGGCTTAGGGCCACATTTATTCAAAGATTGCCTAACGGCTTCATTACAAGACGGGATGGACATTTCCCGAATTCAAGCTCATGCCCAAAATCTTGAAGGGCAACAACCTCCACAAAGAGGTGAACGTGATGTTGATAGAGGGCCGAGCAAAAGAGCTAGATCTATGGGCACAGGCCGTGATTATAGAGGGGGATCGAGGCAGACATTTTCTAGGCACTCGAGTCAGTCAGCGACTAGTGCACCTCCCCAGTATGCAGACAGAAGATTTGATCGCTCTTTCCGATCGGGACAGGGCCAGAGTTCAAGGGCCCCAGGTTCACAATTCGGGGGTGATCACAGTCAGAGGAGACCTCCAGTCCGCGATGCAGTCAGTGCGGTAGATTACATTCAGGACAGTGTCGTCAGGGTTCGGATGCTTGTTACACTTGTGGCCAAGTAGGGCACATGATGAGAGATTGCCCGTCGACGAGTGGCAGAGCTAGGGCCCAGCCCACAGGATCATTAGCAGGATCTTCTTCAGTACATCCTACAGGGCGGACTTCTCAGACCCCAACAGGCCGAGGGGGAGTATCTACTTCAGGCGCCACACAGCACCGCTTATATGCATTAGCTGGACGGCAAGATCTTGAGTCCTCCCCGGATGTGGTCACGGGTACATTGTCTGTGTTCTCTTATGATGTGTATGCATTGATAGATCCGGGATCTACGTTATCATATATTACTCCATATATTGCAAATCGTATTGGGGTGAAACCCGAGCCGATCAAACCTTTTGAGGTATCCACTCCGGTTGGTGATCCCGTGATAGCTAAGCAAGTATATAAAGATTGTATAATTGTGATATGTGATCGTCAGACCAAAGCTGATTTAGTTGAGCTAGAGATGCTAGACTTTGATGTTATAATGGGTATGGATTGGTTGGCCTCCTGTTATGCCAATGTTGACTGCCGAATGAAATTGGTTCGCTCAATTCCGGGAGAGCCCGTGCTTGAATGGAAAGGTAATACAGCCACTCCGAGAGGTAGGTTTATTTCCTACCTTAAGGCAAGAAAGATGATCGCTAAAGGCTACATTTATCATTTAGTTCGAGTTCATGATACGGAAGCAGAGTCTCCTACTTTCCAATCTGTTCCGGTAGTAAGTGAGTTTCCGGATGTATTTCCAGATGAGCTTCCAGGCCTTCCTCCAGAAAGGGAGATTGACTTCGCCATTGATGTGTTGCCAGATACCGAGCCTATCTCTATTCCTCCTTATCGAATGGCTCCGGCAGAATTAAAAGAGTTAAAGGCACAGTTGAAAGATTTGCTGGAAAAGGGGTTCATTAGACCCAGTTCTTCACCGTGGGGAGCACCAGTCTTATTTGTGAGAAAGAAAGATGGCTCCCTGCGAATGTGCATTGATTATAGGCAGTTGAATAAAGTGACGATAAAGAACAGGTATCCTCTCCCAAGAATAGATGATTTATTTGATCAGCTTCGGGGTGCCAAGTGGTTTTCAAAAATAGATCTGAGGTCGGGTTATCATCAAGTAAGAGTCAGAGAAGAAGATATTCCCAAGAGACGCCTTTAGAACAAGATATGGCCATTATGAATTCCGAGTGATGTCGTTCGGGCTGACTAATGCTCCGGCGGTGTTCATGAACTTAATGAATAATGTATTCAGGCCTCTCTTAGATCTATTTGTGATAGTCTTCATTGATGATATTCTGGTGTACTCTCGCACGGAATCAGAACATGCAGACCACTTGCGAATTGTTCTTGGAATTCTCCGAACTCGGGAGTTGTATGCTAAATTTTCAAAGTGCGAGTTTTGGCTAAATTCTGTGACATTCTTGGGCCATGTGATTTCAGATGATGGCATTAGAGTTGATACTCAGAAAATAGAAGTCGTGAAGACTTGGCCAAGGCCTACGACGCCTACAGAAGTTCGTAGTTTTCTGGGATTGGCAGGCTATTATAGAAGATTTGTAGAGGGCTTTTCATCTATCTCAGCCCCACTGACAAAGCTAACCCAGAAGTTAGTAAAATTTCAGTGGAATGACGCCTGTGAGCGTAGCTTCCAAGAGTTGAAAACGAGACTCACCTCAGCTCCAGTTCTAACGCTTCCGGAAGGGCCGGATGGCTATGTTATATATTGTGATGCTTCCGGTGTCGGGCTAGGATGTGTGTTAATGCAGAGCACGGAAAGTCATTGCTTATGCCTCGAGGCATTGCGAAAGCATGAAAAGAACTACCCGACTCATGATTTAGAATTAGCCGCGATTATTCATGCATTGAAAATGTGGAGACATTACTTGTATGGTGTGCATGTGGATATCTATACGGATCACAAGAGCCTCCAATATATTTTCAAACAAAAGGAGTTGAATGCGACGAGAGGCGGTGGTTAGAATTATTGAAGGACTATGATGTTGATATTCGTACCACCCGGAAAAGCTAATGTAGTAGCGATGCACTTAGCCGCCGACCAATGGGCAAGTTCATGTGAAGTTCCTCCGAGAAAAGAAAGAAATGGTTCATGAGCTCCATCGGCTAGCTAACCTTGGAGTGAGAATAATTGATTCGGGCGATGCGGGAGTTAGAATCAATAATCCCACGAGTTTCGTCCTTGGATTCAGAAATAAAAGAGCGACAATACGAGGATCCCAAATTAGAGTATTATAAAGGTGTGAAATTTCCAAAAGAAAGGTCACCATTTGAAGTTTCGACGGATGGGGTTCTCAGGTACCAGAATAGGCTATGTGTCCCGGATGTGGCGAGAATTTCGTCGCCAAATCTTAGAAGAAGCTCATTGCTCCCGGTATTCCATCCACCCCGGAGCGACAAAAATGTATCATGACCTTAAATCGATGTATTGGTGGGATGGCATGAAAAGAGACATAGCGAGAATTTGTGGCCAAATGCCCGAATTGTCAGCAAGTGAAGATAGAACATCAGAAGCCAGGAGGGTTATTACAAGCAATGGAAATTCCTACATGGAAATGGGAAGTGATCAATATGGATTTCATTGTAGGATTGCCCCGTTCCCGAGGCAAGTATGATTCTATATGGGTGATAGTGGACAGACTCACGAAAGCGCTCATTTTCTCCCGGTCGAACCACGTACTCGGCGAGAAGACTATGCGAGACCGTATCTCAAGGAAATTGTGCGACTTCATGGTATTCCGATATCTATTATTTCAGATAGAGGAGCACAGTTCACAGCCAAGTTCTGGAAATCCTTTCAAGAGGGCCTAGGTACTCAAGTAAGGCTTAGTACAACATTTCATCCGCAGACTGACGGACAAGCCGAGCGTACTATTCAGACCTTGGAGGATATGCTAAGGGCATGTGTTTTAGATTTTGGTGGTGGTTGGGATGACCACTTACCCCTAATAGAATTTGCCTACAATAATAGTTATCATTCTAGTATCCAAATGGCTCCGTACGAAGCTTTGTACGGAAGGAAGTGTAGATCTCCGATTGGATGGTTTGATGTCGGAGAGGTACAGTTAATAGGCCCCGAGCTGATTCAGCAAGCAGTAGAAAAAGTCAAAATGATCCGAGATCGGTTATTGACAGCTCAAAGTCGCCAAAAGTCTTATGCGGATAACCGCCGGCGAGATTTAAAATTTCGAGTTGATGATTGGGTGTTCTTGAAGGTATCACCAATGAAAGGGGTGATGAGGTTTGGTAAGAAAGGAAAGTTGAGTCCTCGGTATGTTGGACCTTACAAAATCATCCGCAAGGTGGGTCAAGTAGCATATGAATTAGACTTGCCTACAGAGTTTGAATTAGTTCACCCGGTATTTCATGTCTCAATGCTCCGCAAATGTGTTGGAGATCCCACAAAGATTGTACCGAGTTGATGATGTTCGGATTACGGAAAAGCTAGCCTATGAAGAAGTGCCTATTGCCATATTAGACGAGGCAAGTACGAAGGCTTCGAAATAAGGAAATAGCATCGATCAAAGTCTTATGGCGAAATAACAATCGAGAAGAGATGACGTGGGAAGCAGAAGAAAGAATGAGATCCACATATCCGCACTTATTTCAGCCCCCAGAAGAGGCTTATGATGAGACGACGAGATGATGAGGTATGTACGCTTTACTTTTATGTATATGGGTCGTGTGTGGCCAATCTATATTGCTATTGTGTTGTAGCCCGGTGAGGCAATGATATTATGGGTTCTTTTGTGAGAAGTCGTGACGGGATGGTATCGCCATATTATAGGGGAAACTCTGGCGAAATTTTTCCAGAATCCCTAGCGATTTAACATTCGAGGACGAATGTTCCCAAAGGGGGTAGAATGTTACACCTCGGAAAATTTCCCGTTGGTACGCAAGTGGACGAACTAGTGATGAGAGCGAGGAGTGCGAGTGTATAATGTTTCATGGGCAATGTATGTAAATGGATGGGAATGAATAGAATAAAAAGTCTAGAAATGTGAAAAGTTGAAAGTTGGCAAAAGCGCCGGTGGTCGTGAAGTCCAAATACGGACCGTAAAGTGGAATACGGTCCGTAAATAGCCAGGTCGTAAAATGGCATGCAAAGGTTTCAACTTTCGCCGGTGGAGAAATGGTTAAATACGACTGGTGGACGGACCGTAAAGTGAAATACGGCCCGTAAACCATGGTCGTAAATCACCATGCATGCTTTGCCAAAGTTTCGGTTCTCGCTTAAGGTTAAAGACGACCACGAGGGACGGTCCGTAAAGTGGAATACGGACCGTAAACCTCCATGGACGACCACCGTTCACCTCGGCCACAGATTTCCAATTCATTAAATATGAGGACCAAGACTTATTTTATTTCATTTCTACACTACACCACTTCTCTCTAGAATCTCTCTCTACATTTATTACACAAGTTTTCAAGGATATTTGAGGATCAACAACATTAAATAAGTGAATCAAGAGTAAAGGAAATCATCAAAGATCATCCAAGTCAAGAAATCCAAATGGAGAAAAACTAGGGTTTTGCTCAAAGAGGAGTATTAGCAACCAAGGCTTGTTCCTAAAACATCTAAGGTAAGATTCATGATATTTATATGTTGTTTAAGGTATTTGGGAGTTGAAATACTTGGTCATTAAAAGAGAATAGCAAAATGGGTTATGAATGATGAATAGTGACGTTTTGAGACATAGTTGGAATTGAATCATGAATGTTGTTGGGTTGTGATATAAATGTGTTATAAATGACCTATAGACATGAAATGAGTGTTGGATACGAAAGAATATGACGATGGATTTTTAGTCATGATTATGGGAAATTGAGGTGAATTATGAAATGCGAATCATATGAATGAATGATGATTGTTGTTAATCATATTGTGATGATTATTATGAATGTTGGGAGTTGATATGGAATATGGCGGAAAGTAGTATAAACAAAGGAAGCGCTGCCCAAATTTCTATAGCTTTAGTAAGTATGTTTTTACGATGACATAGCTAATGTCGATATGAATTCCATTGAAGGTATAGACAAGCGCATTAAGGAGAACGAACAAGCGATAGAGTAGCTAAGCGACAAAGGTATGTGAGGCTAATCCCTTTCCTTCTAAGGCATGAGTCCTATGGCATGAATTTCCTCTTTTACTATGAATGTTCCATCTCCAAGAAAGTTAAGAGTCCTCTCTCATGAATAGCTATACGAGATAAGAAATATAAGATGAATACGAAAATGATGATAGCAAGCTAAAGTCTAGAAATGCTATAGCCTATGATATGATGCCTCTAAGAAGCTAATGATGACATTTATGTAATTTAATGATATTGATCATTGTGCACACTCACCTTATGCTTGTTCCTTCAAGGTGAGGCAGAATACGTAAGAATGCTCATAATGACATCGGGGGTCCACGACCTTACGTCACCCCGATAAAGTATGAATAGCTAAGAGTCCCTATGCATGTATTGTGATAAGTATATGATGTCAAGCATACCATGATGAGTTATGATAAGCATGTTATGATAAGCATACTATGATAAGCATACTATGATATGATAAGCATGATGTAATGAGTATATGATGATATCACACCGCGCCTATATGGTCGGGGCAAATCACCGCCAAGGCGGGCGACTATACACACCATGGCCAAATGGCATGGGCGTACACCACTAGTGGGCGGCATGAGATAATATCCGGACGCGGGATGCCGGACGCGAGCTATTGATGATGCTAATGATATTGATTATTACACCGCACCTATATGGTCGGGCGATTATTACGATTATTATATATATATATGATATGATGATGAGTACGAAAGTAAGTCGGCATGCATGATCATCCTTATGATTCGATCGATTCTGATTGCTCCTTGTTTTATGCCTCCTCGGTTTATTGATGCTTCATTATTGTTTATGCTTCACATACTCAGTACAATATTCGTACTGACGTCCTTTCTTCGGACGCTGTGTTCATGCCCACAGGTAGACAGGGAGGTGGCCCAGACTCATAGGAGCTAGCAGTTGATTTGAGAGCACTCCATATTCCGGAAGTGCCACAGATTTCTCTTTATATATATATATATATCTGTATATTCATGTTTTTGGGCATGACGGGGTCTGTCCCGTCCGGATGTCTAGTATTCCAGTAGAGGCTCCTAGATACGCAGTGTGGGTAGTCTGGTCCCATGGCTTTTATGTATATGCATGTATATATTATTTTGGATAGCCGAAGGGCTTATGTTTATAAAAGCAAATGTATTTCGAAAGATTCCAGTTTTACATGATTATGAGCATATAGTATGAATATTAAAGGTAAGAAATGTATTATTGATGTTTCATTTAATTGGGAGGTATGCGGATTATGTTGTTCCTTTTGGTTGGAATTTAAACAAAATGTCGTTGGATCGTGTAAAACAAGTTATTAATGTTAGAAGGTGTTTTGAGTAAAATTATTGAAGATTTGGAGATATGATTATTGGTTTTATTGTTGATATTGTGGCCGAGTTCCATTCTCGGGTTGTTGTTGTTGATTTGGGCCGAGTTAGAATCTCGGGGATGGTCGCATTTACGGGGGAAATGTCAAGCATACTATGATAAATTTGTAGACAAGTGTTGAATTAAGATTTGAGTTCCACAAAAGCCTCACAATTAACATTTGGTAAATATGACCATTTGTAGACTCTGGGCGAAACGGGGAATTGAGTTTGGACGAGCGTAAGGCGCAACTAAGGTATGTAAGGCTTCACCCACTCTCTTCTTTGGCATATCTTAGGCATATAGGTCCGGATACAAGCCTCGAGGACAATCCTATTCTCCGGAATCCGTACCTAAAGTTACCCCTCTTTCATTCAATAGAATTGAATTAGGTCTTTCATGAATAGTTGGTGTTATATCCCGCATTTTGTGCGTCGGAATATTTCGAGATCGAGTAAATCGAAGAAAATAAGTTCGACGAAAATTTGGGGAAATGTTCAACCGAATTTTTAAGTCAACTATGGAGCGCATATCTCATAATATATGTGGAGTTTTAAGGTGTTTTAAAAGCCTAAAATGAAGTTCGTCGAGTCTAGTTTGTAATGCAACAAACCGTTCATTGATAGGACATCGGAGTAGAGAGTTATAGACGTTACAAATGTGAAGAAAATGACGCAGAAATATATATATATAGTATAAGTCGCTTTTTATATATATATATATATATAATAAATAAACCGAGGAAGAAAAATTTTTAAAAGGGACAGAAACTTCATTTTATTTCAGCAAATATAAGCTCCACAAATTTCCAGAAATTTCAGCAAGAAAGAAAAAAAAAAAGAGAAATCTTGAAGCCTTCAACTTTGATTCAAAATTATAATTTGTTTGTATTCCTACTAAGTTCAAGATTCTCTACAAAGTGGTATAAATATCATGGCAAGAAAGAGCTTCTTTTGGCAAGTGGAAAAGTTGGAAAAGGGTAAGAATTTAGTCTTTTTTATATGTTATGTATGGTTGTGTATGTTGTGGTGTGTAGGAATGAGGCAAATTCATGAAAAATATGGACTATATGTTGAGGCCGTGTGGTTGTGGTATAGTATGGAAAGGGATGAATCAATTTTCTTAAGTATTTTGGTTGTTGTTACAATGGAATCTATGATGAGAAATGGAAGTTTGATAATTCTAGTTCAAGTTGTAGTTGTCGGGAAGTTGTTTTAGAAGTTAAAGTGAATTGAATATAGTGTTCTTGTGTTTATGGAAACTAATGTTGTTAGTGTGAATTGTTGGTGTGATTTATGAAGTTGAAAGAAAGAAATATGTTGTCATTATTCTTGTTGAGTTTGGATAATTTTAGGTAGTGTGTTGGTTGGCCGCTTGAAATGTCGAGCGGATTATTTGAAACATTCTTGACCATTGTTTGGAAGGTTTCGAATTGGTATTTGAATATGTGAACAATTATGAATTGAATATAAATGAGATGCCATGGAATTGTAAAAAAGAATTGGTAATGTTAGAACGTATTTTGAAATAATTGTGAAGTTGGAAGATATGATTGTTGGTATTACTATTGTTAAATTGGCCGAGTTGCATTCTCGGGTTGTTGTTGTTAAATTGGCCGAGTTAGATTCTCGGGGATGGAGCATTTACGGGGAAAATCTTTGCCGAAATTTTTGTAGACGAATGTTAATTCAAGATTGAATTTCTAAAGGCTCTAATTAATGTTTGGTAAATGTGACCATTTATAGATTTTGGAGAGTTTTGAACTTGGATTTGGAGAAGCGTAAGAGACGGAAAAGGTATGTAAGGCTTACCCTTTCTTTCTTTGGCATGTCCTAGATGTAATAAGCTTGAATACGTGCTTCGGGGATCACTCTAATTCTAGAAATCCGAGGTTGAGTTTTGTTACTATTCATTCAGTAAAATTGAATTAAATGGCTTATGCTTCTTTGTAAATAAATGTTCAAATGCTCATAATTTTTGAAAACGAAAGAGAAATGACTTGAAATCTTCGAGGATAATTTAATGAGACATAATGACCACATTTTTAGGTTCGTTACACGATTAGATCCGAGGTGGGCCCACAACACCCGAGACCTATGTATATTACTTTGTTTGTCTTATTTCTGTACGATTCTCAATAGAAACTTTTGACTAATGTTCTGAGTTTGTTATAAGTGTTCGGTAATTCAGATATGAGCATTCTGGTTCGACTATTTGGATATAAACGCTCCGATACGAATGATTTGATATGAATATTTTGATATAAGCGCTCTGATGTAAATATTCTGAAATAGAAAATCCGATATAAGTATGCAAACATAAGAGTGATATATAAGCTTTGGGTATAAGTAAGTTGATATGAATATTTTCTGCAAGTCTTAATGTTCTCCATACACGACCTCGGATCGCTTGGAAAGTCCGAAGAGGCTTCTGTATGTTAAATACTTATAACTCTCCGATGCTAACTCGGCAGAACCCGAGACTTGTTCTGAATCTTCAAATGTTGATAAGCGTATGTATTCATCGAGTCCGATTTCATATGCATATGTTTCGCACTACTCGCTCGTGCGCGACTCAATGTATCTTTCATCGAGTCCCGGGCCGGGCATGTTATGATTTCGTGTGTACGTCACGATACGATTCTGATTCACTGAGTCCCGGGCCAAGACATGTTCTCGTGCACACTTCTCTGCATTATTCACCGAGTCCCTCGTACTTGCGGGCCGGGACACGTTATCTGTATGTGATCATGATGAGATGTTGTGGGGACGGTGGCCAGGATGGCGCATGATTATTATTCACCGAGACCCGCAGTAGAGGGCCGAGACACGTTATGTACATATGATTACGGTATGCATGATTTTATCTACCGAGCCCCTTAATAAAGGGCCGGGACACGTTGTTTGCATATATGACATCCGATTTCGCTATACATGATCCTTTTCACCGAGTCCCTCATCGAAGGGCCGGGACACGTCACACACATATGAGATTTATGATTTTGACATGCATTCGTATTCGTCCGACATATGTCATCTTTCGAGCCTTCGTACGTTCGTACCGTCCGATGTATGTCGCATCGTACGATTTGTATATTTCTGTATTTCGTCCGTTATATGATATCATCTGGGCACTCCGTACGTTCTGTATTCTGTCTGATATACGACATCATCTGAACATTCTGTACGTTTGATATTCCGTTCGATATATGATCCCGTCTGAATGTTCTGTACGTTCTGTGCTCCGTCTGACGTGTGACATCACCGGGCGTTCTGTATCTTCTGCACCTCTTCGGACATGCGGTCTGTGAATGCAAATTAAGCGTTTTAGGTATTTTGGTTGACCCTTTATTTTTACGTACACTTTTGGCTTATGAAACGGTATGTATGAATTGTGTCCGAAAGGTATGTGTCTGGTACTCGAAGTTATATATGTATACTTACTTGATAGTTCCGTCGGTTCCAGTTATAGTTTTGGTTATTTGTATTGCATGCCTTACGTACTCAGTACATATTCCGTACTGACCCCCTTTCTTCGGGGGCTGCGTTTCATGCCGCGCAGGTACTCCCAGATGAGCGGAAGTGATTATAGAAGATGTTCCAGCGAAGATGGCAAGCTCCACTTTCCCGGAGTACTGCCGAGTCAGAGTCTGTCTGATTTGATTTTCTGGATCTGTGTTAGAGACTTTGCAGACAGCGTCGTGGGTATGATATGTCAGTCTGTCAGCGGCTCCATCAGCCGACATGTTGATTTGTGTTATGTAGTAACCTTGTATAATTACAGATTTTGTCAGACCTATAAGCTTCATTATGTATTCCATGATTATTCAGTTTAGAGATTTGAAAAAAAAAATTATGTGCGTAATAAGAGTCTGTGGGTTCGCTCGGCTCCGGTAGTGGGGTCGGGTGCCCATCACACCCTAGTAAGGTCGGGGTGTGACAGTTGGGAGAATTGTCTAAATATCCAGAACTCGCACCAATGAGACCCGATCACCTTATAACCTTCACAAGTGACATCATGAAATGTAATGAATGTTGTTGACGCCACCTCATTTACTCGAGGTGGGCCTAATGTTATATTTTCTTTGTTGCTCCGTTTATGGTTTGTTGATAAGTGTTGTAACTACTCTAATGAGAATACTTCTATGATGATAAGGATAACGATGATGTAAGGAAGAGAATATGTCTATGATAAATATGGCAAGAATTTCCATGACTAAGATCCTTAAGTTAAGAATCTAATACGAGTATGAAAGTGTTAAACTAGTTCTTGGTCCTTAATTCTATTCCTTGGTCATGACTATTTTATAAAGATTTCAAAACATATGAATCAACGTTTATGATGTCCATGTTTTCTTTTAATGTTATTTTCAATCGATAGTCTCGCCTTTATGATTATCGTCCCTCCAAGGTGAGACATGACGACACTGATGATTCCATAATATAATCGGAGGTCACCGACCTTACATCACTCCGATAGAGATTATAGCTTTTCTTCGGGCTCTCCTGCATGCTATGACATGATATATTTATAAGTATATGTATATGTATATGTATATGTATATGTATATGGGGAAGATGGGAAGAAAGTTTGAGCTTTTATAGACGCAATCCAACTCGACGGTTGGTATCGTAACTTTCGTATGGTGGGGCAAACCCAATGGTGGGGCATTGCCGGTAAGATATGCTCGAGTGATTGAGGGGGTAAGTATAATACTTGCCTTAGGCAAATCCCACATTGGTTTAGGCAAATCCCACATTGGTTCGTGCAAATCCCATATCGGTTAATGTTGTTTGACGCGGGATATATATGTATATATTTATGGTTAAATAGATTTCCGACGCCGGCAATATGATACGTTCTATATTCCATATATATGAAAGAAATGTTTTAATTTCAAGAGAAAGATAAGCATGCATGGCATCCGTGTTATATCCCGCATCTTCGCGTATTCGGAAATTTTGAAATAATTGTAACTTGTAGGAGGTGAGGTGCTATTTTGATTTTAGATAATATATGTGTGTTGTTCATGAAAAATATTGATGTGGAAATACGGAGGAAGGCCAAGGGCAAAATTGGAATTTTCAAAAAAAAAATTGTTTCATGGACTAGCAAAAATATGGACAAAATAATTGGGCTTGAAAAGTTTTAAAAAAAAAAAATATAAGCAAGCCAAGCCCAAATGGGAGGGTCAAGCTTGAAAAAAAGGGGGAAAAATATACAAGCCCATATAATTTGGCCATGTGAGGAAATAATATAAAGGGGCAATTATTCATCAAATCCCTAGAACTTTCAAGACAAGAGAAAGAGAGAAAAACAAAGAAAAACAAGAGGAGCAATGGAGAAGGCCATTCGGCCATGGCTCCAAATTTTTGTCCCTCAAAAATCTTGTTCCAAAAATTATTTTCTTGTTACATTCCTACTAATTCAAGGCTCCTCTACAACTTGGTGTAGTTGTTTTGGAAGATTGATCATTAGTTTCATCTCTGACATTGAGTTAAGTGAAGAAGTTGAAAGGAAAAGGTAAGAATTCATCCCTTTTGTTTATGTTATGAAGGTTTGTTTGTGTTGTAGTATATGGAAATGAGTATAATATATAGAAATATGGAAAAAGGTATGTGGCCGAATAGGTGTTATGTTGTATAGTTAGGATGAGTTGAATTTTATGTTGTATTCTAGTTGTGGTTATTGTGGAATTTGTATTGGAAATGCGGTGTGTGTTGAATGAAATTGGATGTGTGTAGAAATATGGCATGTTGGTCGTGGTTGGTGTTATGATGGAACAATGATGGATTTATTTTGTTTAACATGGTAGTTGTGTTGTTATGATTATTATAATGTAAAGGAAGCCTAGATGGTTTAATTTGGCATTGAAATGGCATGTATGTCATTATGGCAAATTATGTGATTTTTATATGATTTTTATATAAATATAGAAATGAGATTCTAAGTGTGAATTATGATTGTTGTTAATGAGTTTGGAAGAAAACAAGATGATTTGGAAGTTTTGTCGCATTTGTTGAAGCTTTGGATAGAATATGGAATTGGTGGAATTGCTTGAATTCTTGAGGGTTGCTTGAAATGTTATTGAAATATTTGAGTAATCTTGAGTTAGTTAATGAATATGGAAAAATGTTGATATTAGTTTGATGATGTGAAGTTTGGATGGAAATTATTGAACTATGTAGAAAGGAGACTATTTGTGCCATAATGTAGCTTATGGTGATTGTTGATGTTGTTGGGTTGTTGTTGTTGATGTTTTGAGCCGAGACAATTCTCGGGGATGTCATATATAGGGGAAGTCTTTGCCGAAATTTCAGTAGACCAACATGACCTTAAGTTAAACACTTAGAATCTATAACTTACCTTTGGTAATCCGACCATTTGTAGATTCGGGCGAAACGGGAATTGAGTTTGAGCGAGCGTAAGACGCGCGTAAGGTATGTAAAGCTATCCCTCTTCTTCTTTTGGCATGTCCTAGAGATACTAGGTTTGAATTTGGGCCTCGGGGGTTATCCGCTCATCGAAACCCGAGTTTGATTTGAGTTACTATTCATTCAAGACAATTGAATCATGACTTCTATGTTTTGTTGGAAAACTATTCGAATATCCATAATTTGCGCAAATGTGATGGAATTGCTTGAAACTTACATAGATGACTCCATAGAGTCTAAAGTTCGTGATTTATGCCCGCCGCCTCGATTTGACCCGAGGTGGGCCCACTAGTCCCAAGGTTCCTTTCGTTTGTCTTATTTAATCTACTTTGGTTTGACATAAAGATGGGACCTTTGCCTACGAATTTAAGACTCCGTCCGACCGTTCGATAAGTGATATGAAAGCTTCTAAATGTGAACGACACTAAATTTTCAAGGATAGTTAAGAAGTATTTTTCGAACGTTTTTATAAATCTAAAGGCTCTCAACTTTTGTATATTAATTCCGACGGACAATGCTTACTTTAAGTTATCTTCGATCTTAATATGAATATGTATACGTATTTGTTTGTCGATCCTTGGAATTTGATTATGTATTTGCATATGGCTTCTGCACTACTCTGCTCGTGCCTATACTATGATTTCGTTCACCGGTTCCCGGGCCGGTTTGTGATCGTGCGCACCATGATAAATTCGGAAGTATGCTGTGTTGCGGTTTCCGAGACCTCGCCATAGGGCCGGTTACCGTATATGGAGTTATCTGTGATATGGCTAATGCTATGAATTGTTTTGTTGACGCGAGACGTCGCGATATGATATGTGTGTGATATGATATGTTCGGGGTTTGTACGGAGATTTGAACCTTTCACGGAGTATCTTTACGTGTTGTGGCACCCGCGTCGGAGTGGTGACCACGTTCCGAGCCTTATGCATGATTTTCTATTTGCATTATGTACATGTGTCTTGATGCAGTTCCGATACTTTGATCCGGTATTTTCTCTCGTACCCTTCACGGTTATGGTTTGGATTCGTATTTATGCTTTACATACTCGCATATCTTTTTAATCGACCCCTTTTCTTCGGGGTCGCGTTTCATGCCACATGAGTACGGAGGTTCGTGATCTCGGCCATAGTAGGCCGCACATATTCGCTATTACAGAGTGCTCCTTTTGATTCGGAGCCGGTATGTTGGTACATATCTTTTGTGATGTATACGCATTTGCACACATGATTATTTGGTAACGCGGGGCCCCCGTCCCCGTCATATGTTGTTTCGATTTGTAGAGGCCTTGTAGTCATATGTGTGGGTCGTGGGTCCTATGTATGTTCGATTTGTTTATGATTTGCATCGAATGCGGTCCCGTTTGTTATGGTGGCCATAATGGCCCTTATGTTTGTATATATATATATGTTCGGCGATGTATATTCCGCCGCCCTCCGACTTTGATGTGACACTCTTGCATCCGCGACCGCTTAAGATAGTATTTATTTTCACTTCGCTAATAATGATGAGTATGATATTTGAGCTAACCTAAATTATAATGATTCGATACGAAAGTACGTGGGTGTCCAAATAGGGCGCCGGTCGGCCTCACGGGCTGGGTCGTGACAATCCGCCCCCAGGGGCACTCCTATGCACAGGTTACTCTGTTATCCCATGATATGTTCTATGTTTCCATGCAGTTATTGTTCATATGTACATTTCTTACTATGTTACTATTCATGCCTTACATACTCAGTACATTGTTAGTACTGACCCCTCTTCTTCGGGGGCTGCGTTCATGCCGCGCAGGTACACCCAGATGATGCGAAGTTAGCATAAAAGATGTTCCAGCGTAGTTGGCGAGCTCCGTTCGCTCTGGAGTGTAGTCGAGTCGGCAGCTTGTATGCTAGGATTTCTAATTGCGTAGGAGACTTTGCGGACGAGTTGTGGGCATAGAAAGTCGGCCGGCCGCCGGCTCCACCGACCGATGTGTCATAAGTGTTATGTTGTGTGTTTCGTATAAATATAGATTTTGTTGAATTGAGTACAAAAGAAATTTTTGAAGGTTTTACTACGTTTTCATTCTTATTAATGTAAAAGTCTGGGAGTGTATATGTGTAGTAAGAGTCAGTGGGTTCGCTCGGCTCCGGTTACGGGGTCGGGTGCCCATCACACCCTAGTAAGATCGGGGTGTGACACAAGTAATATAGAACTTTTAAGTCAAGATATCGATCCCACAGAGACTTAGATTCTACTATTGAACTAATTCAAATTTGAATAAAACTATTCAAGGAAGTAAAAATCAAGGTATTTGTTGTAACTAAACTAAGACTGAAAAGTAAATAATTTGTGAT
>NW_026714179.1:0-24098 GCF_029784015.1 Lycium ferocissimum
TCAATATATCTTTCCCTTCCCAAGACCCCCCAAGCATCATAACACTCCTCCGGCAAAGACCTCTAATTATCACTATGAATTGCTTTCCAAACAATGACCTCGGTTTTTATCAAACCATACCCTCACTCCGATAAAGACTGAGGCTATCAAAACTTTCTTACCATCACACTTACCATATATGGAAAAGGAATGCATGATAGGCATGGGATCAATTTCAACAAACATCGCAAATCATAGAATAAATAAAACGCATGTCACGAATGCAAGTCAAAACTCGCTCGGTAAAAATTAGCCTTTTCTTTTCCATGTGAAAGTGAGATATCAAGTGACAGGGGTAAATAAAGCAACAATCAGAACTTATCAACAAGCATGGAGACAAGCCCACATAACAAAATTCATACCAAACCAGTGGATTTATCACCACATCCATGCCCGAAGGCCTATCATACTTTCCCCGTCAAACTCTACCATCTACATGCGATTCTCTAATAGGAGTTTCACAATGGTAAGCCGTAACCTATCTCGAAGGCCGAGCGAGAGTACAAAACAATCAAGCCAATGCTTTCCTTACGAAGAGCTTTTGAATAATCGAAGTCTATCAAATAAGTAATCTATGTTATATTAGGAGTCTAAGGATATCCATATTGCTACACTTCTAAATTGAACTAAAAAATGACCTTAAAAAGTGATCCCGAGCCGACAAGGGCAAAACTGGAATTTTAAGCTAGGTACATGTTACCCATAATCTAATTAGTCCAAACCTTAAGTTTCATGGAAATCTAACCCCAATTGGGCCTCCAATTTCATATATATATATATATGAAACAAATATGGAGAAACCCTCAATTACGCACTAAGAATCTTGGGTTTAAATAGAAAATTCAAGCTTAGGAATAGTTATCCACTGATTAAATAGTCAAAATCTAAGAGATTACTCAACTCAAACCATGATATATTAGAGAAAACCCAAAATTCCACCTAGGTCCATAACCCACAAAACCCTCATCCTAAAGCATGGATTCTCCAATTAATCAAAGATAGAAACATAAAAGGATGATAAGAAGCTTACCCAATAGAAGATTCTTGAAAAGCTTCACAAAATCGCCCTTATCCAAGCTCTATAGATCTCAATTTGTGAATGAAATGAACTAAACACGAATTGGGAAATTAAATAGTCACTGGCAGCATTTTCCACTTCTGCGGAGTATTTCCTAGCTCGTGTGGGCTCGCACCTACGAAGAAAAGGCCACATATGCGGTCTATACTTATGTACCGAAATCCACAGATGCAGGGGCAAGGTCCGCATATGCGGCCAACCCCCATCCCGCTACGACTCGCACTGTGGACTGTGACCTCAGAGTAAGGTTGCCTATATGCAACACCTCAAGTGCTCAAAATAAGGTACAACTCGTATTAAGAAAGTAAAATGTAATTTTAAAGGTTTGGACATTCTCGCGCACTTTCCGTGGGCTTGCTTCGTGGCAACCATACCCTTCATTGATTAGCTAGAAATTCGGTAAGGGGTGCCAATGAAAGTGTGTAGTATGTTGAAATACTTTGCCATCCATATAAAGATCGGGAGTCACAATGATATCGGTGCAAGAAGTTATGAGCGTCACAAAAAGATTAGCAAACGATTGCGCGATTGCCACGCGTCAATGTAGCACCCCGTAAATTTAGAATAGGTGTGAATGTATTAAATGAGTGTTAACGTGATATTTCATCCATATGAAGTCCCATCGGTATGAGTTTGGGTGGAAATCATTGGTTTAGAATCAAGACGAATAGCGAGGTACTTAAGATTAGATAGAATCACCCCGCACGGTCGTTACATTTTGCTTTCCGGAAGATTTCGTGGAATCTATTAAGTTGAGAAGACATAAAACAAGAAAGCGTAGGCCTTTAACATATCTCTCCAACAATATATTATGGAGCCCAAACGGAGCTCGTACAAGAAGTTATGCCCATTTTAAATCGAAGCGCACTAGGCGGTGCGCCAAAGCAAGCCGGGAGGCCGCTAGCCGAGGCCCAAATTAATATAATGGTATGAGATCGCCTCCCAGTGAGGGTAAGTTCTCTTTGGAGCTCGCTACGAGCCAAGGGGTACTTCTCCCCGTGCCTATAAAAGTGACTCTTAGACGGCTTTATGTCATTTTGACGTTCCAACTTCGTTCTAAAGCCCTAAGTAGCCGTTTCTCTCCTCTCCTCATCCACCAACGTCAAGGTAAGGTTTCACTAACAATTCCTAATCAATTCTAATATTAATTTTTGATTAACATGATTCTTCAACCTAAATATAGGATTTCCAAGGTAAATCCTTCACGCGATTCATGCATCTTTGGGCCGAGTACTAGTGATATGTATACATATAGTTGGGTATGAGGCCGTGACTTGTGCACATATATTCCAAAGCGAGGCTATAGATTATTTACTTAAATAAACAAGTGGTTTCTCATTGTATCGGGGAGTACCTTTTACTTTACTTCTCTTGTTCGCCGCTTTTAGTTAGATTATATTACTTGTTTATTGATTTGGGGCCTTTCCCCGAGTACCTAATATCAGCTCTTATGTACACCCCGTAGTTTTGAATGTTGTGATTCCTTAGGTGTTGGTTGTTTTAAGTATGGACATTGGAGTTATCTCTAAGGATATACGAGATTATATTCACTTATCTTATGGTTATGAGGGTTTAAGTTTATTTAATAAGCTACGGAAGGATTGGAGGGCAAGTGAATCAAGGAAATTAAATTTGCTGGACTTTGGAGAAAATATGAGGGGCCATTTTGGTCCAACTTGGAGAAATAATATCTTTTAGTATGTGAGGAGTTTTGAAGCAAAGCAAAAGCCTAAATTGAAGTTCAGAAGTCCTTGTTTCTCTCAACAAATCGCGCATCGATCCGATATCGAATCAAACGTATGAGCCTTTCAAGATTGATGTTTTGGGTTTGGCAAAATTGCCCTGCGCGAACACAACCCAAGGGTTACGAACGCGAAGAGAAAGACTCAGCAACCCTTTGCGAATGCGACCCAAGGCCGCAAACGCGAAAGGAGAAATCTAGGTCAGTGGAAACCGACTCTAGAACATTATAAAAAGGGATTTACCCCCTTATTCTTCATCCAAACACCCCTCCAACCATCCCCAACCTTTCCGGAAATTTCACCTTCCGTCCATCAAATTTTAACGCAAAACATGTGAAATCACGAAATTTGTTCGGATAGCATACAATAGTGATTATAGTATCGTATTGCGAAGAATCTTTCACGGAAATCAAAGCTAATATTGAAGATATTGTGTTTGCCTAGCAAGAATAAGGTATGAATCTCTCGTTATTAATATAGATTTCGATTTACTTATGAAGATTAGTCATTAAATAGCCGTATTGAATTGGTTGGTTGAAAAATTGGGTAAACATCGTGGGACGTTTTATGAGTATATTGATATAGATAATGATGTTGTTGATGTTGGTATTGTTGTTGTTGGTTGTTGGTGTCACACTCGACCTTACTAGAGTCGTGATGGTGAACCCTTATTTAGGGCCGAGCGAACCCTCAAACTCTTGCTGCACATAAAATCACGTCAAACTTCTTGAATCAAATAAGATAAAATACATAGTAGATTTTTCTTTTCGTAGCATTCAACTCGAACAAATCTATAATCATACAAAATTCAGTATATAACACAGAGACATATTTCACGACGGAACTCATGCTACATCGACAACCAATACCCACGACGCTATCGTCTCGCAAAGTCTCTAACACAAATCCGTAAATCATAACGTACAAACTCTAACTCCTAAGAAGACTCCGGAAAATGGAGCTTGCCATCTCCGCCGGAACATCTTCTATAATAACTGGCCTATCCGGGGAGTACCGCGTGGCATGAAACGGCAGCCTTCGAAGACAGGGGGTCGAAGACGAAAATGTACCGAGCATGTAAGGCATGCAATACGAAATGAATCATAACCGAAACAAACAGACTAAAAGATAAGCACATTAGTCAAAATGCCGTACGCCTATTTCTCGTACACAAACCGTACATACCGTCCCATATTTTTTAAGCGAGTACGTAGGGTAAGTAAGTCACCGCAGTACTAAAATGCTTATTTTACGATTACGATCGCATGTCCGAAGAGGTACGAAAAATACAGAGCGCATCGGTGATGCACACGTCGACGGAGAGCGAACGTACGTAAAGCTCGTACGAGGTCATATATCGACGAACTATCGAACGTAGCGAACTATGTCGAACATACCCGTAATCGAGAGTCGGACATACGTAGCGTGCTCGGACGTATTCGTAATCGCAGTCGTACGTACGTAAGTATACCGACAGTCCGTGAACGTAGCGTACGTACGTAGATATATCGTACGTATTCGTAATCAAAATCAAAAGTATGGAGGCATAATAGGCGAGCCTCATCAAAATCGTAGATGCGAAGTCCGACTTACAAAATCGTCATCGAGTGTCCGTAATATCAAAATGCTTATTTTCGGATTACGTATTATGCATAACGGTATCATATATCATCGTAAGCATATGTCGATAACGTATCCCGCCCTCCGGTGCCGAGGGACGCGGTAACGTAACCCGCCCTCTAGTACGGACGCGGTGAACGTACGTATCATATGCCATCCGGCCACCGTCCCCACATCATCGATCATAATATCATATGCATAAACGAGCCCGGCCCGCCTATGAGGGACGCGGTGAACAATGCGCAGGAAGAGCACGATAACGAACCCGGCCCGGACGCAGGAACAAATACATATACGAAGCATGCGCACGATAACAGATCCTGGCCCGGGACGCAGTGAACAGATACATTGAGCCTTGCACGAGCAGAGTCATGAGAAACCATATGCACATAAATCCAGACTCAATGGATAGGTATACTGACCGACATCAGAGGATTCAGAACAAGTTTCGGGTTCTTTCGAGTTAGTATCGGAAAGTTATGAGCATTTTAAAATACAGAAACCTCTTCGGACTTTTTAAGCGATCCGAGATCGTACATGAAGAACGTAAGACCTACGAGACACCCATATCGAATACTCAGTCAACGGACTCACACCCAAATACTTATGGCGTAATATTTGTATCAGACATTCATACCAGGATACTCATATCGGAGTTATCATATCGGATTGCTTATACCGGAATACTTGGATCGGAATACTTATGTCAGAACATACATATATCAGAATAGGATGCTTATATCAGAATACTTATATCGAAATACTTACATCGGAATGCTTATATCAAAATATTCAAATCGGATCATACGTACCGAAGCGTTTATATCAGAATAGTCCAACCGGAATACTTATATCTGAATTACCAAATATTTATAACAAACTCGGAACATTAGCCAAAGGTTTTCATTATTTATCACACGGAAACGAGGCAAATAAAACAATATGTATAGGTCTCGGAGATTGTGGGCCCACTTTGGGTCAAATGAGGTGGCGTACACAATTTACGTATTTTACACTTCATAATATCATTCATGATAGTTTTAAGGTAGTCGGGTCCCATTGGTTCAAGTTCTAGGTGTTTAGACAACTTTTCCAACCATTAGCAGCATAATTAATTCAATTCTACTGAAAGAAAAAAGGGCAATTTCAGACGTGGATTCCGAAGAGTAGAGTTGTCCCCGAGGTCCAAATTCAAGCCTAATATATCTAGGACATGCCAAGAGAAAGAAAGGGTAAGCCTTACATACCTTTTCCGCTTCTTAAGCTTCTCCAAAGTCGAATCCCGTTTTCTCCAAAATCTACAAATGGTCATATTTACCAATTGTGAGTTATAGCTTCCAAGAGTTCAACTTAAATTCATGTTTGTCTGCCGAAATTTCGGCAGCATTTCCCCTATACGCATAGCATCCCCGAGATTCTATCTTGGCCAACAATACGCAAAATCCGAGAATGGAACTCGGCCAACAAATCAACAACAACAACCCAACATCAGCAATCATTATGAAACACAATATAGCATAACTAGTTTTCTTTCCAACATAGTGCAATAGCTTTCACTCTAACTTCATATTTCCAACTCAATACCAACATTCTTATATTCATTTACTAATCACGACCATTTAAACATTTCAGTATCATTTCAACAAGTTACATAATATTCAAACAATTTCCACCAAACTTTGCACTTACTCGAAACCTTCCAACTTCCACTAAACGATCTTCAACGCATTTTCTTCCTTCCAAATTCATAACTTACATTAATATTTCATACACTAGTCATACCATTTGCCATCAATGCAAAAGCCTACTTTCAAGTCTCATTAACCCTTAAACAACTTTCCAACAATTCACAACTTTACTAAATTCATCATATTTTCATTTGCACTATAGAATACATGTTAATAACAACTAATCTACTATATGGAAATTAGTTCATATTTTTCCCACACCACACACACACACACGGCCACCTCCATAATGCCAACTTCCATCAAAATCATTAAGCTTCCACTATTAATGTAAAATTCACAATAACTACAATTAGAATACCACATGAAATCAACTTATTTTTGCCTTCCCCAATACACACACACGGCCACTATATACTACTTCACACAACCATCATGCAACTTCCATATTTTTATGATTTCTACTCATTTCTATATTCCATAACATAAACAAAACCTTCATAACCCATAAAGGAGGTTGAAATCATACCTTTCCTCACAACTTCCCAACTTAGCTAAAGTGATGATTTTGCAACAAAGAGTGATTCTCTTCTTCTAAAAATTATACCATGTTGAAGAGGACCCTTGAATTAGTGGAAATACATCAAGAAAATAATTTTTGCAACAAAATTCCCAAGGGGTAGAATTTGGAGGGGTTGGCCGAATCCCCTCCTTCTTGCTCTTCTTCATCTTTTTTTTTTTTTTTTCTCTTGAATAATGAATTTCTTGAATTAGAAGATGAATCTTATATATATATATATAAGTCATTGTAGGCATGTGAGGGGCACATGCCCTTCTCTCAATTTCTCTAGATTTTTCTTTCTTTTTCTGAAATTTAAAAGATGACTCAATTGTCATCATTTTTCATTCATTTCTTTTTTTTTTTTTTTTTTTCACATGGCCAATATGGCCTCTTTGAAATTTTCATGAACCTTGTGTAAAATTTCCGTTTTACCCCTCGACATTCCTCAATATTACCATTTTGTCCCTAACCTTCCGCATTATTTCCACGGCCCATTTTGCGAATTTCTCTTCTTGCCCTTAACCTTTCACAATATTTCCATACTAATAATAGTCATAAATAATATTTATAACAACTCGTTCATTAAGATAATTTCTGAAAATGGTCTCGCCCTTAACTTTCCACGACGACTTTGGAATTTCCAAACGTACAATATACGGGCTATAACATCCTCCCCCTCTTTAGAACATTCGTCCTCGAATGTTCAATTGACCTCACGGGGTCTTGTAGCACTTTTGGGAGGGGTTCCTTCATAAACCAAAGCTTCTTCCTTTCGACTCGCGCACAACATAGCAAAATTTCTTACCATAAGTTTTCTCTTCACTTTCACGTCGATGCCTTCACATATGGGATATCATACATGTTCATACACATAGGCACATATAATTAGTATCAACTAGCCCACAAAATACTTCCGTACACTATTCAAGCCTATCCAAATTCCGCAGCCGTGACATACTTTTCATTTCTTCTTTAATCGGGCCCGTCGCGTGCTACGTAGCCTTTTGTGGTCTCCAATCATCTCGTATATTCGACTTCACTTAGGCCATTCCGGTTTCTCATTTGTCCTTTGCAACTAAATCTTTGGAATTTCTTACATACTTCCCTGGGGTCACCCATCCTCCCACCTCGAGCACGCTTAACCTCGAAACTTTGGTGGGATTCGGTGCCTTAATGCTTCGATATAATCGCATACGCTTTTTCATATGGCCTTTATTACATAATCTGGAGCCGTCAAAGTTTCACGTATTCTCGAGGCATTTTCGTAACACGTCCTTTCTTGTACATTTACTATTTTGCCCTTTTCAATCTTCCATATCTACCTTTACCAATTCTTATTATCCGAAATCTATACACCGCGAATGCCATCAATACCTTACGAGTATATAACTTCATATCACATTCTTGCCATCCGAACTCGCTTTCGGTCTCGGTAACCGATCAAATATATCCACACTTACCTCCTTTCATCGTATGTAAGGCTTACAGATGGAATTTCTTATTTCATTCTCCTATGACTGGCTCTATCGCACGATCTATGACAGAAAGAAGGTCAACAATTCCTAGATGCCCCGTAGCCTCCTGTTTATAAATGTGGCGCGCTTCACATCATAAAAGGGACTCTACCGGACACGACTTTGCAGACAACCCCACGGACAGACCTCGCTCTGATACCACTTTGTCACACCCCGACCTTACTAGGGTGTGATGGGCACCCGACCCTTATTTAGGGCCGAGCGAACCCTCAGACTCTTGCTGCACATAAAATTTTTTTTTAAATCAAATAAGATAAAATACATAGTAATTTTTTATACTTTTCGTAGCTTTCAAATCGAACAAATCTATAATCATACAAAATTCAAGATATAATCACATATGACATATCGGCCGACGGAGCCGCTTACGGTGACCGACAACCAATACCCACGACGCCGTCGCAAAGTCTCTAACACAGATCCGTAAATCATAACGACAAACTCGACTCGGCAAAGACTCGGGAAAATGGAGCTTGCCATCTCCGCCGGAACATCTTCTATAATAACTTCAACTCATCCGGGAGTACCGCGTGGCATGAAACGCGCCCCCGAAGACAGGGGGGGTCGGCACGGAAAATGTACCGAGCATGTAAGGCATGCAATACGTAAAACGTAACCATAACCGAAACAAACAGACTAAAAGATAAGTACATTAGTCAAAATGCCGTACGCCTATTTCTCGTACACAAACCGTACATACCGTCCCATATACCGAAGGAGTACGAAGGGTAAGTAAGTCGGCCGTAGTACTAAAATGCTTATTTTACGATTATAGATCGCATGTCCGAAGAGGTACGAAAATACGTAGCGCATCGGTGATGTCACACGTCGACGGAGAGCAGAACGTACGTAAAGCTCGACGAGGTCATATATCGACGAACTATCGAACGTACCGAACTATGTCGAACATACCCGTAATCGGAGTCGACATACGTAGCGGTGTCGGACGTATTCGTAATCGCAGTCGACGTACGTAAGTATACCGACGTAGTCCGTGAACGAGCCGTACGTACGTAGAGATATATCGTACGTATTCGTAATCGAAATCGAAGTATGGAGGCATAATAGGCGAGCCTCATCAAAATCGAGATGCGGTAAGTCCGACTTACAAAATCGTCATCGAGTGTCCGTAATATCAAAATGCTTATTTTCGGACCACGTATTATGCATAACGGATCATATATCATCATAAGCATATGTCGATAACAGATCCCGCCCTCCGCCGAGGGACGCGGTACGTAACCCGCCCTCTAGTACGGGACGCGGTGAACGTACATGCATCATATGCCATCCTGGCCACCGTCCCCACATCATCAGATCATAATATCATATGCATAAACAGAGCCCGGCCCGCCTATGAGGGACGCGGTGAACAATGCAGAGGAAGAGCACGATAACGTAACCTGGCCCGGGACGCAGTGAACAGATACATATACAGAAGCATGCGCACGATAACACATCCCGGCCCGGACGCAAAGTGAACGTATACATTGAGCCTTGCACGAGCAGAGTCGTGAGAAACCATATGCACATAAATCCGACTCAATGGATAGGTATACCGACCGACATCGAGGATTCAGAACAAGTTTCGGGTTCTTTCGAGTTAGTATCGGAAAGTTATGAGCATTTTAAAATACAGAAACCTCTTCGGACTTTTTAAGCGATCCGAGATCGTACATGAAGAACGTAAGACCTACAAAGACACCCATATCAGAATACTCGTGTCAACGTACTCACACCCAAATACTTAGTAGAATACTTGTATCGTACACTCATACCGGATACTCATATCGGAGTTATCATATCGGATTGCTTATACCGGAATACTTGGATCGGAATACTTATGTCAGAACATACATATATCAGAATAGGATGCTTATATCGGAATGCTTATATCGAAATACTTACATCGGAATGCTTATGTCAAAATATTCAAATCGGATTATACGTACCGAAGCGTTTATATCAGAATAGTCCAACCGGAATACTCATATCTGAATTACCAAATATTTATAACAAACTCGGAACATTAGCCAAAGGTTTTCATTATTTATCGCACGGAAATGAGGCAAATAAAACAATATACATAGGTCTCGGGGATTGTGGGCCCACTTTGGGTCAAATGAGGTGGCATACCCAATTTACGTATTTTACACTTCATAATATCATTCATGATAGTTTTAAGATAGTCGGGTCCCATTGGTTCAAGTTCTAGGTGTTTAGACAACTTTTCCAACCATTAGCAAGATAATTAATTCAATTCTACCGAAAGAAAAAGGGCAATTTCGGACGTGGATTCCGAAGAGTAGAGTTGTCCCCGAGGTCCAAATTCAAGCCTAATATATCTAGGACATGCCAAGAGAAAGAAAGGGTAAGCCTTACATACCTTTTCCGCTTCTTAAGCTTCTCCAACTTCGAATCCGTTTTCTCCAAAATCTACAAATGGTCATGTTTACCAATTGTGAGTTGTAGCTTCCAAGAGTTCAACTTAAATTCATGTTTGTCCGCCGAAATTTCGGCAAAGATTTCCCCTATACATATAGCATCCCCGAGAGTTCTATCTGGCCAACAATAGCAGAAAACAATGGAACCCAACGACAACAACAACAACATCAACAATCATTATGAAACACAATATAGCATAACTAGTTTTCTTCCTTCATAATGCAATAGCTTTCATTCTAACTTCACATTTCAATCCAATACCAACATTCTTATATTCATTTACCCTAGATCACTCCAATACATTTAAACATATATCATTTCAACAATATTACATAATATTCAAAATATACAAGTTTCCACCAAACTTTGCAATTCACTCAAACCTCCAAGTCTTCCACATAAAATTCACAACACATTTTTTCCTTCCAAATTCATAACTTACATTAATATTTCATACACTAGTCACAACCATTTGCCATAATTACATAAAGCCTATATAAAGTCTCATTAACTTTTAAACAACTTTCCAACAAATTCACACTTAACTAAATTCATCATATTTTCATTTGCACTATAGAATACATGTTAATAACAACTAATCTACATAGGAAATTAATTCATTTTCACACACCACACACACACACACACTAGCCACCTCCATAATGCCAACTTCCATCAAAATCATTCAAGCTTTCATTTCCATTATGTAAAATTCCACAATAACTACAATTAGAATACCACATAAAATCAACTCATCTGCACTTACACACTAATACACACACACGGCCACACATGCTTACACACAACCATCATGCCAACTTCCATATTTTTATGATTTCTATCCATTTCTACATTCCATAACATAAACAAAACCTTCATAACATACAAAGGAGGAATTGAAATCATACCTTTCTTCAATCTTCTTCACTTGTCTAAAGTGATGATTTTGCAACAAAGAGTGATTCTATCTTCTAAAAATTATACCATGTTGAAGAGGACCCTTGAATTAGTGGAAATACATCAAGAAAATAATTTTTGCAACAAAATTCCCAAGGGCCAAATTTCCAGGGTTGGCCGAACCCCTCCTTCTTGCTCTTCTTTTTCTTTTTTTTTTTTTTTTTCTCTTGAATCTTGAATTTGAAGATGAATCTATATATATATATAGTCATTGTAGGCATGTGAGGGGCACATGCCCTTCTCTCCATTCTCTAGATTTTTTTTCTTTTTTCTGGAATTAAAAGATGACTTATTTTTGTCATCATTTTTCATTCATTTTTTTTTCCCATTTTTTTTTTGTCACATGGCCAATATGGCCTCTTTGGAATTTTCATGAACCCATGTGAAATTCCTATTTTGCCCCTTGACTTTTCCCAATATTACCATTTTGTCCCTAACCTTCCGCATTATTTCCACGGCCCATTTTGCGAGTTTCTCTTCTTGCCCTTAACCTTTCACAATATTTCCATACTAATAATAGTCATAAATAATATTTATAACAACCCGTTCATTAAGATAATTTTCGCCCTTAAAAATGGTCTCGCCCTTAACTTTCCACGACGACTTTGAATTTCCAAACGTACAATATACGGGCTGGTCACCGACCTTACGTCCTCGATGTATTTATAGCTTTTATTTGGCTCTCATGCATGCTTTATATATATATATATATGTATGTATTTTCTCACACCGAGCCGCGCTATAGTTGGCGGGGTATGACACTTATTGTGCAACCACTGATCAGTTGGTATTACACACTGAGTCCTGAAAGGGCTGGGTACGTTACACACCGAGTCTCGAAGGGGCCGGGTACGTTACACACCGAGTCTCGAAGGGGCCGGGTACGTTACACACCGAGTCCCGAAGGGTACGTTACATATCGAGTTCCGAAAGAGTCGGTTACGTTATGATGATGATATTATATATATGTATGTATGAAAAAGTTTTTTTTTAAAAGCTAAGCATGCATGACATCCGCCTTATGAGGCATCCAGATGTACATGTTATCTCTCTTATTCCATGTTACCTTTTATATCTATATTATATTGTTATTCATGCCTTACATACTCAGTACATTACTTGTATTGACGTCCTTTTGTTATGGACGCTACGTTCATGCCCACAAGTGCGTGTAGCGGAGCCGTTGCCCGGCCAGTCAAAGTAGGATATCAACTCACTCGGTCACAAGGCGCTCCACTTGGTTCGGATCTGCAGTTTCTTTTGGTATGCCATTTTGATTTGTACATATGAGTATGACGAGGCCTTGTCCTGTCCCCTCTCCGTTTATGTTCCATAGAGGTCTATAGATAGTTGTACGTAGTTAGGAAGTTATGTAGTATTGTCAGCTCTTATTTTTGTCATACAACATATGTAGCGGCCTAGCCGGCTTGCACCGTTATCTTCTGCACATATATGTAGAAGTTGGTTGAAGTTCTTGGCGCAAATTTGGTTATGTTATTATTATAGCAGTGTATAATTCAGTCTAAAGTCATATATGGGCCACCATAATGTTCAGTGAGTTTGGGGTACGACGGTAGGAGTGCTTGATCAGAAGAGGTTGGGCACTCGTCACGACTCCTCAGTTTGCGGCGTGACAGAGTGGTATCAGAGCAGTTCTGTCCTAGGGTTGTCTACGGACCGTGTCCAGCAGAGTCTTATTTATGGGTGTAAAGCATGCCATACTTATAAACAAGAGGCTGCAGGGCATTTAGGAATGATTGACCTTCCTTCTCATCTTAGATCGTGCGAAAAAGCCAAAGTCTAGGAAAGATCATTTCGACTTCTTTTTATGCGGTTTAATACGGAAGAGAGGACGATTTTCGATGTGGTGGGGGGCAAGGAAGGCCTCCAGGGTAGATTCTGGACCAGTACCACCCCCCGGGCAGATTCGGAGGAGCCTTAGTTACTCTATTGATGTTACACACTGTACTTTCGAAGAAGCACTTTTAAATTTGAACGTAAGTATGTCGAGCTATGGCTAAGCAAAACAACTTTGGATTATAAGGAACGAAGCATTATTAAGTATATTGTATGAGTAAAAGATGAATTACGATCTTGTAAGTCGTAATCAGGAAGGACAACCTGGGAACCAAAGGACATGACTATTATCAAGTATGATTAATGATAAATATCATGTATGGAGAGTTTCAAAAGATTCCGGGACCAAAAATATCGAAGAAAATAAGTTTGTCGAAAATTTGGAAAAAGTTGGCAGAATTTTGGGCAGATTTTTACTCAACTTTGGAGGGGTATATCTCCTAGTATATTAAGAGTTTTAAGGTGTTTCAAAATCCTAAAATGAAGTTCGTTTTGTCTAGTTTTCAATGCAACAAACCACTTGTCGATACGCCATCGGAGTAGAGAACTATGGACATTACACAGCAGAAACGCCGGCTACGAAGAATCCGTTCAAGCTAAAGGCTACCGACTCTAATCCACTATATAAGGGAAAAATATGACCCTAAACTTCATTTTCTCCACTTATCTTCATCCAAAAATATATGAGAGCTCCCAAGAAACATTGAGAGGTAATTAGTGAGCGGATTAAAGTGACGGGACTATATATGAGGTTCGGAAAATATATAGAGTTTTGTGATTCTTGTGCCAAACACCAAATCTTGATGGGGCAAAGGAATTTATCAATGATAAATAAGATGTCAAGTTCTTCCAACCTTGATTGAGGTAAGAATATTCTTTACCATGGATATTATGAATTGTATCATGGAGATTTAGTTGTTAAAGCTTCGTAAAGTCTAGTGATTGGTTGATGAATTGGGAGAACATTGTGTGGGATGCTTTATGGAGCATATTGGTGTTAATGATGTAATTATTTCTATTTTTGATTGTTGTTGTTGTTGTTGGGCTGTTTGATAACCCTTAGTGGTCTTTGGGATGTAGTATAAATAGGGGAGGTGCTGCCCGATTTTCTAAAGGTAATAATATTAGCAAGATATGATAGTTGCGACACTGTTTGTTAATGATGGTATCATTTCACTTGTTGTAGACGCAAGAGGATTATGTTAAGCTTTATTGCGGATTGAGAAGGAGATTATCCAGGTATGTTAAGGCTATCCTTTCTTTCTTTTTGGCAGGATCTATGACAAGTGCGAAGCGTAATGATATCCATAATGAATCCACTCCTATATGAAGGATATCCTGAGTTCCTTGACTTCTTAAGCCCGAAGGGGCATTCATAAGTTGTACGATTTTATAACAATATCTAAATCCCGAAGGGGACATTCATAAGGTTTCCTTTTTCCCATGCATTTCACATTTGATTTTTGAGTCTCCAAGGAGACAAATGAAAAGGGGAAGAAGTTCCCATTTTTGAAAAAGAGGAAGAAGTTCCCGTTTTGAACTGAAAGTTACTCTGAAGGGAGTCTTTTTAATGGTTTCCAAAGATTTTCATGCATTTGCATATTTACATACATGCATGACATCATTTCATGGGAATGGAAAAAGGGCTAAGGCGTTATATACGTAAACCACCTGATCAGCTGGTATACAATGATTATGATACCCGAAGGGGCCATTATGCTACTAGGCCCGAAAGGACTGCGAGCAGTGTCGAAGGCATGAATATATATATATATATATATATATATATATATATATATATGTACACTCATGATGCATTAAAATTTCATATGCACGTACATGATTCGCAGTGTTGGTGATAGGTACAGATTGAGTCTGTTACTCTTTTTATCAGTCGAATCGAGATATATTATTTCAGTTCTGCCTTACATACTAGGTACATTATTCATACTGACGTCCCTTTGCCTGGGGGCGCTGTGTTTCATGCCACACAGGTGTAGATTGTTGAGTAGGGACACTTGCTATAGGATGTTCCCGAGCTATCAGCTAGATTGGCTAACTCCATTTCTATTCGAAGTGTTGCCGAGTCGGAGTACTTATGCATGTCCTCGAGTCAGAAACATTACGGGTATGTTGGGGCCCTGTCTTAACTTATGTTATGGTAACTTGGTCCTTATAGAGGCTTTTGCAGACAGTGTCATGTGGACAGTGTGTCGAGATGTCGACAGTTGTGTAAAACGGCCATGTTGGTCGACGTGTTCATAAGCATTGTTTTAAATATTTATTGTGACCAAAGTCTTCTCTGAATTAACGATAAGGGAGAAGTCCCTGACTTGGTGAATGAGTTTTATTAAAAGGTTTTTCATGTTTTACTTGACGTAAGCGTCACTCCATATTTTGAAGGTTCACACAAGATTGTGACTTGTGAGCGTAGAGATAGTAGGGCGCTCAGTAGGGTCTTGAGTGTCAGTCGCGGCCCTCCAGTTTAGGTCGTGAAAAAGTGGTATCAGAGTAGTTTGTCCTAAGGGTTGTCTATAAAGCCATGGCTAGTAGAGTCTTGTTTATGGGTATGAAGCACACCACACTTATAAACAAGAGGTTGTAGGGTATTTAGGAACCATTGACCCTTCCTTCTCATCTTAGATCATGTCGTAGAGCTAAATTATTAGGATGTGATGTCCTTGACTCCAACCCTAAATGTTTTGATTGTGGATAAGTAGTTGATTATGTCGCTATGAGATAATTAATGAGAATTGAAGTTGATATTCCGAAAGGTATGTTTCCTTCCTTATTGATATCGATAGACTTTGATTTAAGAACTGGAGCAAGATGTTACGGGTATTTGTGATCGCCCTGTGAGGTATTGGATGTGTTTTCTGGGCTGTCTGTAGGAATGAGACAGTAAGAAGTAAAGAGGAAACTCTACCGAAATTTTTACCGAATGAATTGTTTGAATGTCAATGCCATAAAGAAAGAGTAAAGGTGTTATACCCCCCGCATTTTTGGAGTATGAGCGTGACATGTGCTTCCTCAAAATTGACAATCATGTTGTAGCTACGTAATTTAAACTCTCGTCGATAGTATCGTATCCCGTACTTTTGTACGCTGGATTATTTGTAAGTTGAGATGGGGCCCGCACATCGAGATTTTTTTTTCCGGACATGTGACAAGTTATATGAATCGCATAAGTGAAGTTAAACACAACTCATGAAGGACCCTTGGGCCAAATCAAAGTGGAAGCCCTCCAAACGAATATTTTTAAGAAAATGTTTTCGGGTGACCTGGATTCGAGGGGAAAAAACGGTATTATAAGTTTGGAATTTGGAAAAATACCAAGATATAGAAGTTGTAGATAATTGAATTAGCTTTCCAACCATAGGTCGTGGGTTCCCAGGTGACATCGGTACAAGGAGATATGGACGTTTTAAGGTCGAAAGGTCAGTGGACTAGCCCAACTCGGGGCCAACCGAATTAGGCCCATGAAAAAAAAAAAAAAAAGAGAGAGAAGATGAAGCCCAATAGAGGCCATTCGGCCATGGCCCATAAAAAAGATCCAAGCCCATGGAATTAAGTCATGTGGTCAATAAATAAAAGACCACTTAATCATCCAAATTCCATAGAACTTTCAAGACAAAGAAAAGAAGGAGAAAAACAAGAAAAACAAGAACAAAAAAGAAGGCATTTCGGTTTGCCCATGGGAAAATTCACCCCTCAAAATCTTGTTCCAAAATTACTTTCTTGTTATATTCCTACTAATTCAAGGTTCCTCTACAACTTGGTGTAATTATTTTGGAAGATTGAGCAATAGTTTCTTCAATCTCACACTTTGGACAAGTGAAGAACTAAGGGGAAAAAGGTAAGAATTAATTCCTTGTTATTATGTTATGAAGGTTTGTTTGTGTTGTAGTTTATGGAAATGAGTAGAACTTATGGAAATATGAAAGTTTGCAAAGTGGGTATGAATATATGTATATAGCCGTGTGTATGGAATGTTGTGTAGTTGAAATGAGTTGAATTTTAAGTTGTATTCTAGTTGTGGTTATTGTGGAATGTATATTGGAAATGAAAGTTGAATGAAAATTGGATGAAGTTGGAAAATTGGCATGTTGGCCGTGTGGTATATATTGATGAGATAATGTTGGATTTATTTTGTTTAACATGTTAGTTGTGTTGTTGTGATCTTCACAATGTATATGAAGGATATATGAGTTAAGTTGGCATGAAAATGGAATGTAGAGAATTATGTCATATTAATGTGATTTTATGATATTAAGAAAATGAAGTTGTTAAAGTGTAGATTATGGTTGTTGGAGATGAATTAGTAAGTAGAAAATGTGTTGGAATGGTTTTGTTGCATATATAAGAATTTTGGATTGAATATGTTAATTGATGGAATTGTTGACAATTGGATATATAGCTTGGAATGCACTTGGTTTATGTTTGAATGATCTTAAATAAGTATGTGAATATGAAATATTGATATTGGTTTGTAAGTGTAGAGTTGGATTTGGAGTTGTTGCATTATTTGGAAAATAAGACTATTTACGCTAGAATGCGTTCCTAGTCGACTATTGATGTTGTATATATTGTTGTTGGTGTGGTTGTTATTGTTTTGGCCGAGTTTGAATCTCGGGGGTGTTATATGTATAGGGGAGATGCTGCCCAAATTTTTATAGACAATTATTGGTTAAGATTGGAATTCTAAGCCTTATGAATAGTAAATTGGTAAATGTGACCATTTGTAGGTTTTGGACGAAACGGGATTGAATTTTGGCAAGCGTAAAGGGCAAGAAAGGTATGTAAAGCTCTCCCATTCCTTCTCTTGGCATGTCTTAGCTGTACTAGGCTTGAATTTGGACCTTGGGGACAACTCTACTCCTCGGAATTTACGTCCAAAAACGCCCCATTTTCATTCAGTAGAATTGAATTGAAAATTGTGCGAATAGTTAGAAAAATTGTTTGAACCTCTAGAACTTGTGTAAGTGAAATCCGAATACCTTAGAATCTTTATGAATGACGTTATGAAGTTCAATATATGTAATTTACATACGCCACCTCATTTGACCGAGGTAGGCCCACTTTGTCCGGTTATTTCTTATTAATCCGTTTGAACTACTTTTGAATTAAAAATTAAGAGATATTTTAAACTACCTTTCCAACTCCTAAAGATTAAAGATATAATTATTTATTTGAATCATATGACCTACTTTGGGATTTGTAACTACTTCAGGAAGATTAGTTTGGTACAAAACTTTCTGATCTCCGAAAGACTCATGCTCCGTTGTTATCAAATGTTTGCTATAAGATCTATCATCCAAGTTATGATTATCGGGTGTCGTAAATGATTTACATATGATATTGCATTTGGTTTCTCACTACTCTATTCGTGGATGCCTCAATGCTTCCTTCACCGAGCTCCGGGCCAGGATATGTTATCACGCGTATTCCACCGCATTGTTCGCCGTGCCTCGGTGTGAGGGCGGGTATATATGTACATGGGTTGTGGTGTATGATGTGCCATGTACACACTCGATATGATATGATATGATATGGCCATCGATATGCTATGATATGCGCGCATTTCGATTTGATATGATTTGTTGTGGCGCCGGCGTGGGCGACCACTTCGTTCGCCGAGTCCCGTGATGGGGGCCGGCTATGGCATGTTTTCTCGCTATGCATACCGTTTATGTTTTATGAGTAAGCATTTCGATACTCCGGTCATTACTTTTATGTTCGTATATTCTGTTTAGTTATAATTCGTTTGTTGGTCTCTATGCTTTACATACTCGGTACATATTCCGTGCGACCCCCGTTCTTCGGGGGGCCTGCGTTTCATGCGCGCGTGGTACACCCGGACGAGTACGGGCCTTTGTAGGAGATGTTCCGGCGGCGTTGGCAAGCTCCATTTGCTCCCGGAGTGCCGCCGTGTCAGATTATGCCCGATATGTGTTCGACCGTTTGTTAGAGACTTTGCGACGAGTTGTGGGTTCGAATGTTAGTCTCAGAGCGGCTCCATCGGCCGACATGTCATTCTCGTATTTTGTAGTAGATTCCCTATGATTACCGATTCGCGATTTGTAAATTACAAAAGAGTGTCTCCAAAAAATATTTATTGTACTTGTCATTTTTGCCTAACTAAGAGTCGGAAGTTTATGTATGTAATACGAGTCAGTGGGTTCGCTCGGCTCCGAATGTGGGGTCGGGTGCCCATCACACCCTAGCGAAATCAGGGTGTGACAAAAGGGAAATGTGACAGTCAGACGTTTGGTAAGTCATGATTGAATGAGCAATTATGAGACACTTTTAAAGAGAAATTTTAGAATGATTTTAATTTAATTTAAGGGAGGAACCCTGGAAAGAAACTGGAATGAGTTGCATTCGAGATTTCGAAGAATTAAGATTGGTTGAAGATATAGGGAAAGTTGACATTAGGAACCCAAATGCAATATTACAATTTATAGATTGGTGAGCAAGAGATAACGAAGAGATATTGATATGGGAAAGGAAGTTAATGAGTAAGGGAAAGGCTTGCTCTAGAAGTTTATATATATATATATATATATATATATATATCTATATATATATATATACACACACACACACACACACACATAAGATTAGGATGGGTTGATGACGGGTCTGTACTTATAGTGGAATGTTCTACAGATTTCTAGGCGCATACAATAAACTGGCAAAGGAAAAAGAGCACTTTATGAGCAAAGAAAGCCAAGGAAGACCCTAAGGGCAAAAGTAAGAAAAGTGGACTAATGAATTGGCAAAGGAAGTTGTGTAGCTATCAAGGAAAAGAGAAAGGATAATAAGCTAACAAGATTTCCTAAGAGGCAAAACATCGATAACATTGGATAAGAGTTTTGATATGGAGTACAGAAATTCGATCATAAGGAAAATAAATGAATGTACGGGGGTTATGTATAAATACGAGCAAATGGTAGTATCAAAAGGGAAGATGAGGACTCGATGCAAGGAGTAATTCGTGAAGATTTCATGATAAGAACAGGAACTGGCAGAATATTAGAAGGACTATGATGCATGACTGTGATGCCAACAAGTAGTTAAGAGAACTACGGGACAATATAAGCTAAGCCAATGAAAGGGGGAGTCATGGGGATGAATGGTAGAGAGTATCAACTTCTAATGGTATAGTATAAATATAAGTCGGAATTAGGAACCTAGAGCAAAGAGAATTTCAAGGATATTAAGAACATAGTCTTGAAGAAAGACTAGGGCTAAAGGAGCATGGAATAGTCAAATACTCCATAAAAGGGGCCCAATGAATCCAATGTCCCCATTAATTCATTAGCCTAGGGGACTACTAGTCATGAAAGGTAGAAGTCAAAAGACAACAGAGAAGGTATCAGGATTGTATCTGATATGCATAAACATTTTGATTTGATACAAGAACTCTACTGGCAAAAAGGAAATAAGTTAAGCCATGCGATGAAAAGAACTCCGGCATTATATGGAATAGAGGAGTGGAAGGATCTCTAAGGTCGGCCAGATGATTATCAAAGAAGATTAATACTCGAAGGTTACTGGTACATGAGATCATCTTTTAAAAGGGGGGAAGAATAAATTCAGTTCTAAGATGAACCACAATATTCCCAAGTTCAAAAGAGGGAAATGCACTGGCTTGAAGGATCCAAAACTCGAGATGAACCAATATATTGAGAATGTGCTAGAGAAAAGTAAGAATGGACTAAATGCAAGTATATTATGGGGCAAACATGAAAAAAGAGGACGACCATTTCAAGAAATTAAGGATAGCATCGTAAGCTCGCAAGTTACAATATTCGAGGACGAATGTTTCTAAAGGGGGGAAGGATGTTACACCCCGTACTTTCGAAGAATCACTAATTAAATTTGAACGTAAGTATGTCGAGCTATGGCTAAGCAAAACAACTTTGGATTATGAGGAACGAAGCATTATTAAGTATATTGTACGAGTAAAGGATGAATTACGATCTTGTAAGTTGTAACCAGGAAGGACAACCTTGGAACCAAAGGACATGACTATTATCAAGTATGATTAACGATAAATATCATGTATGGAGAGTTTCGGAAGATTCCGGGACCAAAAATATCGAAGAAAATAAGGTTGTCGAAAATTTGGAAAAAGTGGGCAGAATTTTGGGCAAATTTTTAGTCAATTTTGGAGGGTATATCTCCTAGTATATAAGGAGTTTTAAGGTGTTTCAAAATCCTAAAATGAAGTTCGTTTTGTCTAGTTTCCAATGCAATAAAACGCTTGTCGATACGCCATCGGAGTAGAGAACTATGGACGTTACAAGTTAGCCTGACAGAGTAGAAACGCTACTACAAAGAGCCGGTCAAGCTACAAGAATCAGCCTGCTACAAAGTGCCACCAACTCTAATCCACTATGTAAGGGCAAAATATGACCCTAAACTTCATTTTCTCCACTTCTCTTCATCCAAAAATATATGAGAGCTCCCAAGAAACATTGAGAGATAATTACCGAGCGGATTAAAGTGACGGAACTATATACGAGGCTCGGAAAACATATAGAGTTTTGTGATTCTTATGCCAAACACCAAATCTTGACGGGACAAAGGAATTTATCAAAGATAAACAAGATGTCAAGGTCTTCCAACCTTGATTGAGGTAAGAATATTGTCACGACCCAACTAGGGGGGCCGCGACGAGTACCCGATACTTGTACCGGGCACCCCCTGTCATATGTCTTGTTCTTACTACTAAGTGGGCCGTATGAACACTGACATTTTTTTTTTCATTATAACACCGCCGATAATAGCATACATGTAAACGAGTAGTAGTATTCAACTGTACTGACATATCCCACGGCGATAAAGACAACTAGGCTATGAAACATCTGACTGTACATATCTGTCTACGAGCCTCTAAACAAGATACATGTAATTACAAGTGGCTGACTTTGCTGAGTTCAAATATATACATAAGAGTAGTACCCAAGACAGTAGCTCCGGAACAAGCTGGAGCGTCTCTCGATGTAAACGAAAAAGCTCCTAGTGAGTCGAGTCCGTCAACTTTGTCTACCTGCGTGGCATGAGACGCAGCCCCCAAGAAAAGGGGTCAAGTACAAACAGTGTACCGAGTATGTAAGCCATGAAAACAATATGATGGAGCATGTAACATGTGAGCAATAACAACATGTGAGACCAAAGATCATATAACGAGATAAAGGATAATGTCGTACCTGTAAGTGCCTTTCGGGGGGGGGGGGGGGGGGGGGGGGGGGGGGGGGGGGGGGGGGGGGGGGGGGGATGTCATGCTTGCTTTTTACATACTTTTGTTCAAAACATTTCGTGTCATATACATGTGAAAATAACAAGTCATGTCGCCGAAATACGTCGGCTCGCCCCATGTGTCCCGCGTCGGGCATCCCGCGTCGGGATGGAATTACGCCCGGTGACCCGGTGGCAATGCGTCTATAGCGCAACATGTATCCATTCCCCAAAATTCCCCATTTTCATATACATATCATATACATGTCATATACATATCATATAAGCGAGCATGCATGAGAACCCAAGGAAAGTCATGTGTCTATCGGGGGTGACGTAAGGTCGGTAGCCCCGACTACCTTATGGAATAACCACGGTCGCTTCGTCTCACCTTGAAGGAACAATCACTATAAGGCGAGACTATCAATGAATAGCAACACCACAAGAAAACATAAGACAGGATTATAAAGTTTCTATAAAAGAAGTAAAGGGAACCGATATACACGTATAACGAGGCTCAAGTGACAAACATAAAAACACGGTCATTATATCCCATTGGGTCATCCACGAAGAATTCAAGACATTTCGATTTCGTTTCCAAGGGTTTCAGACGTTTGAACATCTCTTTTCCTTAAAGCACAAGCTGTGGATTCAATTCTATTGAATGAATAGTGAATAAATTTAGGTGTCGTTTCCGAGGGGTAGGACTTTTCCCGAGGGTCGGATTTCAACTTATACTAACTAGGACATGCCAAATGAAGGAGAGGTAGGCTTCACATACCTTTTACGCGTCGTTCACGTCTCCAAACTCAAGCTCCAAGTTCACCAAAATCTACAAATTGGTCATGTTTACCAAATGTTAATCTTAACCAATACTTGTCTATAAACAAAATTTGGGTAGCACCTCCCCTATACATATAACATCCCCGAGATTCATACTCGGCCAAAACAACAACAACCATACCAACAACATCAACAATCGACTAAAAACGCATTCTAGCGCAAATAGTCTTATTTTCCAAATAATGCAACAACTCCAAGTCCAACCTTATACTTACAACCCAATATCAACATGTTCATATTCACATACTAATTTAAGATCATTCAAACATAAACCAAGAGCATTCCAAGCTATATATCCAATTTTCAACAATTCCGTCAATTTCCATATTCAATCCAAAAATTCTCATATATGCAACGAGACCATTCCAACGCATTTTCTACTTACTAATTCATCTCCAACAAGCCACTTATATTTAATTCAACTCAATTCAATTCTTTTCAAAGCAATTCAATACAATTCCATACAATTCAATATAACTTAATACA
>NW_026714180.1:0-34368 GCF_029784015.1 Lycium ferocissimum
GCCCCTGTTTTTTCATCTTCTATATCCATTCTCACTGCTTTGGGCAAATCTGTAAGTAAATCCACTAAAACCTTGACCCTAGCACAACTAGGTCTAGTTTTATTGATGGTAGCCATATCTAAGTGTATTAGTGTTCCCACAGCAGATGCTAAACTAAACAGAGATTCTTTCACAAAGTATGTTGACAGTAAGTTAGGGAATGAAATCCAGGCCATTGCCTTAGAAGTTTCTTCATCAATCTTGAATTTTGAATCATAGATTAATGGCCTCATTTGATATTCATATCCCTCTCTATCATGAATGTAGTAGGCAGGCTTTGATGTTAGATTAACAAAGTCTTCCCATAGTGATAATCTCATAAGCACATGCCTGTTCCTGAAGAACCCTACTTAAAACTCACCCTTAATTCCACATTGTGCAGGTATAATTTCCTTTAATTGTTCCAGATCCGGCCATCCATACGAGAACTTTCCAACTACTGCATACTGGAGATTTTCTAACAGATTCATTCGGGCCACTTCATCTTCAGTCCATTTTACATACGGTTGTCCTTGTAAAAAAGATATTTTCTTGATTGGTATTGGGTGTACTTGTGGTTGAGCAGTATCATTTAGTACAATAGGTTTTAATTAATTAGCATATTGCACTTTTGCAGAGACAGTTTGTGAAGTACTAGCAATCTGTATGTCTAAAGGTGACGACTGGTCAGCCCCCATGGTGGCCTGTCCAGTAGCCATGGTGGCCATGTTCAAGTTTGAGATGTGTGATTTAGGTTTTGCATGAAAATAGGAAGAGAGAGAAGAGAGCTTTTTTCCTTTCGTGGAGTAGTCGGTTGCTGGGGTAGATCTAAATAACAATTTATACTCTTGAAAAGTAATATCACTCTTGAGCAAGTAAAAAAAATACTTTACCCTTCCATCTCTTAAAGAGATCTAGCGATGTCAAAGCGGAATGATGTTGACATCTCCTATCTTGATATCAGCGATTTTTCAAACTATAACAAAGATGAATCTCCTTAAAATTATTGTTGAATGTATCACAAATTATTACAGTTGAAAATGACAATAAAATGAACAAAAATGAATAAATAAATATTCAGGCTGAGGCGTGGATAGCTCGCTCTCTTTAAGGAGATTCAAGCCCACTGCAGTATAATCTTCACCGGTCTAGCAGTAATACTCTAACTTGTCCCCTCCAGGATACAATAGCCCGTCAATGTCGTGTGACTCAATCAACTCCGGACAGTTGAAGAGTCCAAACCTCCACCAATAAGAACACATTCCAAACCTCCACCAATGAGAACACATTCCTTCAACATAAAATTACGAATAAGTTGGAGACTTAGAATTATTTTCTTTGCCTCAACTCGCTCTCTCTCTCTCACTAGTCCAACCTCACTACACACTATAGTATTTTCCATACTTCACACAATATAATATTTTTCTACCCACCAGAAAGTAAGAATGACTTCTATTTATAGGTGAAGAATTCATCCTTAGAATGAATTGGATGAAAAGTGGATTAGTGGGGTATTAAATTTGTGAGAATGTGGAGTAGTAATGATGGAGTAGTAATGAGTTAAAGGTTAAGATAGTTACAATAGAATTATGATCTCATTCATCCCCTAACTCAAATGAGTAAAATGAGTAATGAAATGGTGGTTATGAGAATTTCAAAGGGTAAACACATGCTACACGTGAAATGGAAAAATGCAGCAAGTTGTGTTACTTTAGTATGAGTCACTTTAATATAATATTTATAATATTAAAATGCTCAAAATATCCAACAAAAAACAAATCTATTGTTGTGCAGATTCGAACTCCTGACGTATAGAATATAATGGACGTGCTTTGCCATCGAGCCAAGAAGCTTTATCTGTCAAGCAATGTCATTCTAAACTACTTATCCTATTCTGTTTTAGCATATTCCAGTGTAAAATTTTCCGATCAAGGGCTGTCGGACACCCCTTGGTATAACGTTCGTCCGCCTTTGGGAGTAAGGTCTTTGTACATCCTATTCTCCCAGACTCCACTTGGGGACTGCACTGGGTATGTTATTGTTGTTGGCGGCGGAGCTGATGTATCCCCATTTTCCTCAAACGGCGGCCTTTGGTCAAAGAACTCTACTTTCTAAAAACTAAGCTCTCTGCAATTAACGCCACAACCCGCAACATGACCGCAGTGGAACTTCACTCGATCTCCATTTTTGACAGAGCATGAAGGTTTTAGTGGTGACTTACGGTGAGTTTTGCAACGATTTTGTTGTTAAAGAAGCATGAAGCACTCTGCAATGAAAGAAGATGACATAGTTTATGTGCTTAACGTAACTATCTAATGGACGAATGAAACACACGCAAAAAAAACAAAAAAACAAAAAAAAACAAAAACAAAAACAAAATTTGAATCGAAAATATCTAATTGGAACACTTTATTAGGAGCTGAGATGTTCAATTGAAACATGATTTAATTTAGTTGGAGTGTCTAAATGAAATATTCTGACAAGTTTAAAGGGCTACCTATACATTAAGCCTAAAATTAATGGTAAACTTCATAAACCTTAGATCATACATGGAAGTATTTTCATATGCATGAAATATGAAGCTTCCTCAAACTGTATTCATCTTCATACTTTCTACAGCATGGTAAATGACTAGAAGTTTTACCTTTCCTTATTTTTACTGTGTTACAATTTACACGGTAAAATTTCCCGTTTAATTTTTTTCCTTTTCCTTATTTTATTTTATATACTTTTTTCCTGATGGCAACTTTTTCTTTAACCTTCATGTTTTAGTTTATTTCGTCTTTTCCACTTTTGGAGACATTTTTACCTTCTTTCACTCTTTACGCCGTAACGCGGTAGGTAGGGAAAAGGAAACTAATTTCTAATAGAAGTCCCGTTTTAATAGAATTTAACCTTTTGCATTGCAGGCCCCCAAATATTCCTTTTTATTTGAAGAAAACAAATGAAGGAAATTGATGATTCTTCCTTTTTTTTGGCATCCAAACCTAACTTCTTTTTAAGGAAAAGGAAAAAAAGAAGAGAAATCTTTTTGAAAAAGAAGTTTACTAAACATGGCTTGCTAGCTTTAGAAAGAAGAATATCTCTTTGCTTTTGGTTTAACGAGGAATAATTATTCTCTTAAACTCACTAATAATGTAAACTAATTTTCTTCCGTTTTCTCTTTTGTACTTTCATTCACTTTCCTTTCAATAAAAGCTATCCGCATCAAGTTGAATAAGATATGCAATTTCACTTTAATTTATTGATTATGCAAAGTTGTTCTTTTTCCCTTCAAATTAAAAGGTTCTTATTTTAGAAAATTGAGGTGTTTGACCATAACTTTTAGGGGAAAAATTATTGTTTTACGGAAAAATTTTTCAAATATCATCCAACTATAACTTTTCATTAACAAATGGCTCATTTATTGTTTCAATATTGTCAAAAATATTTTTCATTTATGCCATCGAAATTCTATGGAAACAATATGGCTCAAAAAATATTTTCAAAATAAGTAGAATGAAAGCTCTATGTTATCTTATTCTTTTCATCACTTTTACTGTTACTCATTTACGCCATAAATGAGGTATATATCAAAATACCCATGTTAATTGGTAAGTGCCATGCTATATTTCATTAAAGCTAGTTTCAATACCATATATGACACTTTAATGTTGCTCCATTAGATTATGCTTGTGGGTGGGTAAGGTGTATGGATCGGATTTTTATTAATTTGTTATTTAAAATGGGTGTGATTTTTAATTAAAGCGTGACACCTTAATTGGAGGCCACGTGTCATATATGGTATTGTAAAACCAACTTTAATAAAATATGGCATGGAGTGAGTCATTTTGATAATATTGATAGCAAATAAATGAAGTCAAAGATTGATGAGTGGCATAAATGAGTCATTTCCTATAGTTCGACGGCGTAAATGAGTCATTTCCTATAGTTCTTTATGGCATGATAAATGAACCAACTATAGACTAGTGGCATAAATGAGCCATTTCCGATAGTTGGATGGCATATTTGAGCCTTTTCCGTTGTTTTAATTGGGCACCGGTCCGAGTTTTCAAACAACACATCAGTCTCCAAGAAATCCGTGAAGTAAGACCGATGAGTTAGGAAAACGTAGCAAAATGGGACAGAGAGCATAGGCTGTCGTTTACTGCTCCTTTTTTTCTGCCTCTATTGTATTTGGTCGTTTTTTGTAGGTCACTGTTGAATCTAGACGTAAATGTGGATAAGTACCTAGGCAAGTTGTCCCCGTACTACTACATTTGACAAAAAACCTTTTTATATTCCACAAAAAGAAAGAAAAACAGTACAAGGATTCCATCGAGAAAAGGATATTCTAAATATTTAATACGTAACATTTTTGAACTTTGTAATCTTACAACTTGCAAGAACAAGATAAATTTTTTCATATTTATAAAAGTTTAATGATTAAGGACACTCTGATTCTGCTTGTAGAGATGTGGAAATGAAAGATGGAGGTGGTGTTTTTTCAATGGTTTTGTTTAATTTTTTGGAGATTCATTTTTTCAATTTTCTCAGTGTCTTGGTATTCGCTTTGTGCTTCAATATATTTGGATTTGTGTCGAAAGTGGAGCGTCAAAGTTTCCTTATTAAAAACGGCTGTATTTCAAGGTTGAAAATCGAAATCTTTAGCTATGAATGGACAGATATTTATTATTTTATCACAATCTTTGATGGTCAATTTAATTTAAAAAAAAAAAAAATTGGGGGAAGGGGTTTGGGCAGATCTAAATTTAAAGTTTATGAATTCCTACGACGACCTCAAATTAATATATAATAATTAAATTCAAAAGCTAAATATTTATAGGTTTGTAGTAAGTTTAAAAAGTGTAGAATAACATGGTTCTTCGTTGTTTGATATAAAGAAGGTTAGAAGACATATGTATAAAAGCTACTAACTTCACGTGCACCAATAATATAGTCTATTGTAAATCTGTTTTTGGAGGGTTTGTTTGAAGTTCATGGTATTTAGGGATTGTTGTTTGAGAAAATTCGTAATAGGTTAGTAAGATGGTTTCATATAAATATATTGTAGAACTTTGCTTCATATGTTGTGGAAAAAAAAATCCCTTAAAGCTGTTAAAGTTTTACTAATATTATTTTTATAAAAACATAAACAAAGAAGAAAAAACCGTGAAATGAAACCGATTAAAACAAAGAGATGGCGGATAATGGTTTGGTCGTCCACTTAGTTTATGTTTGGACTATGCCGTGCTAAGCAACTATTTGCGTCTAATTTTTTAAAGTTAAACAGCCACATGTAACACCCTTATTCGATGCTATGAGGATGTGAGGACGACAAAAACCTCACATCCTCACTTATATATAATAGTAATATCGCATAAATTTTTTATTGGATTGAAAGTTAGGTACTTCGTGATTCTTGAAGCACGTCTTTTTCGAGGATGACACATATCCACGATTGCAGATCAAGTCCATGCACATATATCCAGAAGGATCCCATATCCAAGAATTATACAAAGGAACAGGATAAGATCTCTATTGGTATACTTAATATATTGACTTTAATAAGTGGGGCCATCATCAATAATTTAAAGAATGTCATATATGATCAATATAATGAAAAATTAAAATTTTCAATATGCAATTGGATTAATAGAGGGAGACGAGATAGGTAGTATTGATACCTTGAAATGGAGTAGGTGGTGAGAAAAGCAAAACAAACATAACTACAAAGGCCGGAGTTCAGCATAAAGGCATAACCCATGACAACAGATGAACATGATAGAATAGTGGGATATTAATTCAATAGCAAATTAATTTTTTGAAATGCTAATATGGATTAGTTCATAAATGCTAATACGGATTTGAAAAGACGTTCAAGTATATATACTATTTCAAATAATATTTGCAAAATGTTTGCCAAAATACAACTCCATTTTTAATTCCAACTCCATAAATTTCAGATAAAATGAAAAATATTTAAAATATATGGCCAAACGCCTACTAAGATACAAAGCTGTAAGCGTCGGGAATATTAAAGCAAAATCGTTTTACTGACTAAATCAGCCTAAAAATCAAACCATATTAGCATTTGAACTAAAAATCAAACATAACCACAAAGGAAGGAGTTAAGCATAAAGGCATAATCATCTTAAATTACTCTTATTAATCATGCTTTGAAAATCTAAATTTGACTTCCAATATTTATGTAATTACTTAATGATGATGGTAAAATTGCAAAAAAAAAAATCTATCTTAATTTGCTAAAATTGACAAAATAAAAGAAAAAAAAATATTTTTTGTAATATAAGAGACTAGTAAATGGGACCAAATCGAGGGAGTAAATATTTTCCTTCACGTTTGTGGCTTTATGGTTTCACTGGCGGCTGCTATGGATGAAAGATGGATGCACATTAGTCATAGTATGTTAGTTTCTCATAGACCATATATATGCACTAAACTTCATTAATTAGGATAAACTTCAGAATAATATCCTAAGACTATGGTAAGAAAATAATCTAATACTCCTATTGTTGTTATATAATATTCCTTATAAAATATTGCATCCAGTAATAACAAGTACTCCATAACGCCTCAGATCTCTCTATATGTCTCTATCAGCCATACACACTTAGTCATGCAGCAGCGCAAATCCATAAATACCCATACGCAGTAAGAGAAAAAAAAAAACACGACCCCAAAGTGAACAAAGTAATAATCTCTTCTTCAATCTTGTTCTTGCTAGCTTCTAAAAGTTTCTGATTATTTTATTTTATTTATTATTCTTACCTTTTTATCAAGAAATAATACAAAGTATATAATGACAACTGGCCAACTTCTTATCTAGGTACATTGAAATCAAATATATAAATAGAGACCCCTGAGAGATTTGTGGAGACATTGCTAGCTCTGTTTTCTCTCTGTTTATTTTTTCAAGAATAAAAAAAAGTGAGTGATCAGCCATGGTAGCAATAGTGAAATATGGGATTATTGGTGTTGGGATGATGGGAAGAGAACATTTAATCAATCTTTATCATCTCAAAAGTGAAGGAGTTTCTGTTGTTTGCATAGCTGACCCACATGTCCCTTCTCAAAAGTATGCCCAAAAGTTAGCAGAATCCTTTAACTGGAATCTCCAGGTATGAATTAAATCACCTGCTACATTTATGTTTTCTTAATTACTTTTCCACTTTGCCTGGGTCCGTGCCAATTTGCACACAGCTCGACTAGTTTTACGTGCCCAAATCTTGAATTCACGGGATATGTCCTAAACTTTAAATCCTGATAATTCAGCGTAGATAGATGGGAAGAAATCACATTACATTTTTGTCTTTGCTTTGTATCCTAATATTCGTGTTTTTTTGTTCATTCCCTTGACCACTAGGTTGCATGCTTGGGTGCGACTTTTCTTAACATAACAAATACCGCGTTCAAAGCCGCATTCAAGATTTAGATTAGTTTTTTTAATTCTTTTTGGCTATGTATACGTAATCCGAGTTGAAAGTAGTGGATACATTTGTTTGTTGCCCTAAAGGCAAAAAAGGCCGTGGATCCATCTCTGCCGGAGTTTCCAAATATTGTTACTGTTGTTGTTACACGATCAACGTATCGTGTCTAGATACAATGAATGTTCTGGCTGTAGAATTTGTTGCTAAAAAGTTTTGAAAGTAAAAGAAGGGACCTGTTACATTCTTGACTGTTATGGAGTTTTAATAATCTTCACTGTTCTGGTCAACTTCTATAATCTGATTGGCCAAGTTTTGAAATGTTGAAAGTGTTTATTTTAAAGAATGGAGGTGTTTGGCCAAGCTTTTAACGGAAAATAGGTGATTTTAATATTTCTAGACAAGATTACACGTATCAAAAATTCATATTTACTAAATAAAAAATAATTAAACACTTCAGAGTAACAGTTCCTTGTTTTTACTTTCAAAACTTATAGTAACAAATTCAAAAGCCAGAGCATTCATTGTATCTAGACATGATATGTTGATAGTGTAATAATAAAAGTAACAATCTTTTGAAACTCCACCATTAGTAATTTGTTTTTGGCAAATAGTTTCAAAAAGTGTTTTTAATTGTCAAATTACTAAAAGGAAATGGGAAAATCACGCTCTATGTCTATTTTTGAAAATATTTACGCCACGTAGCCCATACTTTGTGTATAAACACCCGATTTTCAACATAATTGTGTATAAACACCGTTTATACACTTTATACAAGGTGGATACATTATGTATAATGTTTTCCACCCAGGTATAATGTTGTATATGGGTTACGTGGCAAAAATATTTTCACAGCCTGTATATTTTTGGAGAGATCTTAACTGTTTTTTGTCGACCTTTACAAAAAATTCCTTGTTTTTGCATAAAGGTTTTTGCAGGGCACAAACAGTTGTTAGAAAGTGGGCTCTGTGATGTGGTGGTCGTTTCAACTCCAAACATGACTCACTATGAGATTCTCATGGACATCATCAATCACCCAAAACCCCATCATGTTTTGGTGGAGAAGCCTTTATGCACAAATGTTTCAGACTGCAAAAAGGTCAGTAAGATGATTCAAAACTAACATATGCTCTTTGTTGATTTATTGTTCAACATAGGAATAATGGGGAGTTTCACTTATTTTTTACCACTATGGAAGTCCAATACAAAGTTGGAAGTCATGTACCTGTTGTTTTCTTAATCCTCAAACAGTAACACCTTCACATAAAATGGAACGGACGGAGTACTATATATACATAAAAAATAATTTTGACCTTATATGTATAGTGTGTTTTTCTGCAAGCGAACCTAGCACCCCCCTATTCCAAGAGAACCGGAAAGAGCAGCTTCAAAATATACACTTTCATATTGCATGCTTGGGAGTGTCATTAGCACAAATATTTGCATGTATTTTAATTTTTGGCCACTGTTTTCTAGTACTATGAAACCTACACTCTTTATCTCCTCTATCATCATGTGAAATGGTTTTAAAATATGAAATCAGGTTATAAGTGCTGCCAAAGGGAGATCAGATATGCTGGTACAAGTTGGGCTAGAGTACAGATATATGCCACCTGTTGCAAAGTTGATAGACATAGTTAAAGAAGGAGCTTTAGGAAAAGTCAAGATGGTTGCAATTCGAGAACATCGATTTCCATTTCTTGTTAAGGTAATTCATAATTGAGTCCACAACTTTTGCTTCCCTTTGTAGTCACAAATTCTAATGGATTATGCTTCTTATAGGTCGATAATTGGAATCGCTTCAATTGCAACACTGGGGGAACTCTGGTAGAGAAGTGCTGTCATTTCTTTGATCTCATGACGCTTTTCATTGGAGCTAATCCTGTTCGTGTGATGGCTTCTGGATCGATGGATTTGAATCACAAAGATGAAGTATATGATGGACGGGTAATTTACTTATGAATTGGATATAAATAATGTATAGAAGCAGTTGATCACTATCAGGTAGTTTAGGGTTGATGACTGGCTAAATCGACGTAAGTTTTTCAATGATTAAGATAAAGCAGAGTAAGCATGTTTAATTAAACATGGTTTTGGCAAATGTTAGTCTTGTGTGACATGGCTTTAACTACTTCTCTTTTCGACATTCAGGTGCCTGACATGATTGACAATGCTTATGTAATTGTGGAATTCGACAATGGTTGTCGTGGCATGCTTGACCTCTGTATGTTTGCTGAGGGAAGTAAAAATGAGCAAGAAATATCTGTAGTAGGTGACATTGGAAAGGTGATTCTCTTTCCCTCTTTTACCCCTTGTTCTTCTTGACTCCCTTGTCTCAATTCGTGTACCCTTTTTCTGTCTTGACTTAATCGGACGTTGTATAAATTCCTACTTATAAATATCTGCCAACTTGCTATTGTTCCTGAGTTACTGGTTCACGTGAACACCGTGGTTTTTGCTCTAAAATATCCTCTCATTTGATGTTCTTTATCACATTCAACAGGGTGAAGCACTTGTGCCTGAGAGCATTGTGCGTTGGGGAGCACGAGCTGAAGGAAAAAATGGCGTACAAACCTTCCTAGCTGAAGATAAGCGAATAAAGTAATTCAATTGCCTTATCTTGACCTACTAAGTCTTTGCTATCGCGATAATTTATTCATATCTTCTATCAATTTTTCTTTGACAGATACGATGGGCTACATCATGGTTCAAGCTATTTGGAGCACCTCCAGTTTTTGTCAGCAGTAAGAGCAAGAGGAGAACAAGCTCCTGCTGTTGGTTTACATGATGGATTGGTTTCAGTAGCTATTGGAGTTGCTGCGCAGCTTTCGATTCAGAAAGGTCGATCTGTTATGATTGAGGAAGTCATGCATGAACAGCTTCTTCAATCCACCTAGTCTTGATTAGAATGTAGTAACAACACAAAGAACAAAGATATCTAGATCTTGATTTGTCTTTGTTCTTGACTTTTCAACTATTCATCATATTGATGTTGAAGAAATCATTTCACAAAATAGGACTTTTAATGCACCCTGATGCATTTGATCAATCTGTTAGCCAAGTTAATAATGCAAGTGGTGGGAGGGTCTGTGTTCGTTATTGTGTTTTGATAAAAGTGTTCAACAAGCTTGCGCTCATCTCGACTAAATTCACGGTACCTGGTAACTCCCACTAGCACAGGTACCAGGTAACTCCCACTAGCACAGGTACCAGGTAACTCTATCCACCAAAGCTTGGACCGATGGAAGAAATCACCTAGTGTTTTTTTGCCTCAGGTGAAATTTGAGTTGCGACCTGATCGTCCTCAACCCACTTCATTGACCGCTAGTCCACATCTTTGAGTGCAGAGTCTATGTTCGTTTTGCTTTTCAAGTTCCAAAACTTGTTAGTTTCATTAATTAAAAATTGCAACAGTTTATATATTAATCTTCAATCTTCTAAATGGTTTGCGTACCAAAGGAAACTCATTACCATGCCACCGTAAAAAAAGAGAAGTGTTTGGTCAAGGTGGTTTTAAGTGTACTCTCTTTGAAATTTTACTAGCTGAGGTAGATTTCAGAGAAGTGTTTGATGAGGTTATATGAAAACAACTTCTGATAGATGGACGAGATGGAAATGCAGACCGGTGAGATTAAAGACCCAAGGGCCAAGATGACTAATCAATAAATACTGGAATAGGTACAAAAAGTTGTAGATTCTGGTATCACCACACATAACTGGTTTCTGTCACTCCTTGTTGGCCAAGCAGCTTGCCAGGAAAAAAAAAAATGGTAAAAGCAAAGCAAAATCTATTATTTAACTGGCGTTGCTCCTCTTCAATTCTAACCAGGTGCATAATCTCCATTTCTTTCACCAAACGTCGCTACCTCTTGTTTTCTCTTACATAGGTTTTGAATTCGATATTTGAAACTTTAGTTTGTCTGGATGGAGGAGTGTCATGTGCTCTCTTGACATTGAAAACATTGTCTGCAATTTTCTGCTTGTCCAAGACTAGTCAATCTTAGTGTGATTATGAAGACTTAATCATAAATGTACCATTAATTTTGGTGCTAATCTATCTATTATTGGTGAGACGTTCACATTGTTTCAAATTGTTGTTAAGTGATGGTTTTTGTTCCCCATAACATGCAGTCTTTAATGATTCAATAGGCATTTGTGATATGCTTTTGTCATGTTAAATTCATTAGTAGGTGTTAATTTTACAAGTGTGCGCAAACCGAACTAAAGCAGTAGAAAGTACTAAGAAAGCTGATAAAACTCCAAACTGAATCATCAACAAAGGCAAATCTTGTTAGAGTGAGTAGTATGTACAAGTGAAGCACTCAAGCATTAATAAATGCATAACAAACAGCAGCTCTATGTCAAAGTTGAGAAAGATGCAACAAAGACCAAAATCTAAGTCAGCCTAAACAATTTTAGTATCAGAAGCATCAGCCCAAATGTACTGCCATTTGCCAGAACATGCATTATAACATCCTGCTCCTTCAGTTTGTAGGACAGACTTTTTCTTTAGGTATAACATGCTTCCTCCTCCCGGCTGCCAATGTCATTTCTGAAATTGAATATCTTCTGTTAGACCAGCTTTTAATCTTTATGTTGTTGAATCTCAGGCTCCATTCAAGTATGAAAACTTTTCGTCCCAAGGACATCCTCTTTCTGCATGACCCCCACCATCATATCGAGGAAAATGACACAATTTTATCATAATTATGTGGAACATCATAATTTAGAGCAAATATGAATTCTCAGATTTTCCATTATCCTGCAACTGGCACTTTTTTCTTTCATCAAACTCAGAACTGTACCAATGGCAGATGCTACTTCCGCAAGGATCACAGCCAGACAATTAGCAAAAAGAAGTTTGAACCCCAACTGGATATGTCAATAGACGCCTACGATAGTCTATAAATCTCAGAGACTTCGTCGAAATAGGGTATTTTGTCTTCAGAGCATGACGCCTATCTCAGTTATTTGTGTCAATGACCCTTTTTCTTGAAATAGCAATGGAAGCCTACAGTTCCAGCAAACAAACTGATCGAATAAATGGGATGGGACATGTAATACTGATCTGTAATGCATGTAAGAGTAGAGAAAGAAGGAAAAGCACTGATACTAACTAGTGGTAGCTAATAAGATAATCTATTATGGTTTCTTTCATGCATTCTCAGATGCAGCAAACAGCAGTCTTTTTGTATCCCTTTTTTCTTTCTTTTTTGGGATAAAAGTGGTGTCCGGGCCAGCTTTTGTGCACCTCACCAATCGTGATGTATCCTTCTACAGCCCTTAACTAGAAATTCTGCAAAACTCTTGATCATATAATATTTTACTTAAGCTTACTGTATCGAAGTAAACCTATGCCACAGTCTACTCTGGATGTTAAAAGTAATGCAGTTACTACAGGAGCTAATGCAACACCGCCAACCACTGACACATTGAGGCAAGTGATTTAATTTTATCATATTTATGTGGAACGGCCTAATTTAGAGCAAATATCAATTTCAGATATTCCATTATCCTGAAGAATTGATAATACTATTTTTTTCTTTCACCAACACAGAACAGTAGCCAATGGTAGATGCCACCTCCACGAGGATCAACAGCCAAACAATTAGGAATAACAAATTCAAATCCCAACTCAGTATGTCAACAGATGCTTAGCAGTCTATAAATTTCGGATCATTTTGTCTAAGTAGGGTATTTTATCTTCAGAGGATGCCCCCTATTTCAGTTTGTTTGTGTCAACAACCCATATTTCCTTAATATAGCAACAAACTCTACAGTTCCAGGGAACAAACTATATAGGAAATGGCTGGTAGTTGGTACATAAAATAAAAGTTCACGGCAGGTAATAATCCGGAATCTATTTAAGATGCATAGGGAAAGACATAAAGGAAAGCAGTGATATTAACTAGTGCCAGCTAAGAAATAAATCTGTTACAGTTTCTTTCAAGCATTCTCAGATGCAGCAAACAACAATGTCAATATATCCTTCTACAGCCCCTACAAGAAATTCTGCTAAATTCTGGACCATACAATATTGTACTTAAGCTTATTGTATGATAGTAAAACCTATTCCACCATCTAGTCCGACTATTACAACTAACATGCAACTGGCTCACTGCAAATGCTAATGCCTATCTATTCTGTATTATATTAGAATTGGAAATAACAGGTCGGTATCCCACTTTTGGTGCCCCCCAAGACATTGTTTTGGACTTCCGTGGTCTCCTAAACTATATTGACATAACTCAGATGATAATCATCCATGTTTTAAACTTCAGAAGTCATTGAGCATTGGACTAAGATATGCATCAGATTAATTCTCACATTAAAGAAAAGGAATTTAATAACAAAACAAAAGTGTTTGTTATCAACATCTTAATTGCTTCAACTAAATGAGAATTTTTCAGTTGTTGTAAGTAAACAAGGGCTCACAATACACAGATATAATAGAATAGCATTTATGCAAATAAGAAATTCAAGTATTTCTAGAAAATGAATTCCCCTGAAACAAGCAATGCAAAAGAAAATTACCTAAGAATGTAAACCTCACTACTGATTCCTCGGTCTAACCCTTTGGTATTCCATCACAATCATTTGCATTCTTCTGCTGCAACATGAACTCCTGAAATCTCTCTGCTTTCTGTTTCATACCTAAAATCATCTCCTCAGTGGCATCAATTATTTGTTCTGGCAAATTAACCTCCAAATAATCAAACCACTCTCCAAGTGTCATTTTCTCTAAATCCACAACCTCCTCCATTGGAACTTCACTCGGGTTTGCACCACCAACATTACTAACTGACACCTCCTCAAGCACATTTCTTTCAACTCCTTTATCGGCATTGTCCTCTACTGTTTCTTCACAATCTTTTTGGTCTCTTTCCAACTTCTCCATCACCCCATCTTCCTCCGAACGCACTGTTGTTGTAGTGCTTCCCTTCCCCTTCCCCTTCCCATTCCCAAGTTGCTTCAATTCCATGCATTCACCTACATTTTCATGGACATTTTCCACGTCTTTCTCCTTCCTTAAACCCCTAGTCCTCCTCGTACACACTTTCTTCTCTTTCTCTACATCAATTGCTACAAAATTCTTAGCTTCTTCCACATTCTGTGCTCTCTTAGAACCCCTAGTTCTCCTCGGACTCGGTTTCCTCTCTCTATCTGCATCAACTACACCAAGACTCTCCACTTTCCTAGAACCACCCCTAGTCCTCCTCGGACTAGGTTTCCTTTGTTGCTCCACCTCAACTACAACTAGACTTCCAGTTTCCTCCATATCATCACCCCCATCTTTAACACTATCCGCTTTCCTAGAACCCCTAGTCCTCCTCGGACATTTAGTCTCTCTTTCAACATCAATATTCTCAGCTTCCTCCACACCATCATCCACATCTTTAACACTCTCCACTTTCTTCGAACCCCTAGTCCTCTTCGAACACAGTTTATTCTCTCTTTCAACATCAACTACATCAATATTCTCAGCTTCATTCACACTCTCTACTTTCTTAGAACCTCGAGTTTTCCTCGAATTCCCTTTCCCCTCTTTCTCAGCTTCAATTACAGTAAAGTTCTCAACTTCATCCACATTTCCAACCTCAATTTTCAAATTCTTAGCATTCCTAGTCGTTCTTTTGGGACCCACATTTCCAAACCCTAGCTCACTATTTTCATCAATCACCCCCAATCCCGCCTTACGCTTCGTGTTTCGTCGAGTATTTCTACCCTTAGGCTCAATTTCTTCAACTGGGTCAACCTCCATTGCTGAAATTTTGACTTTAATTGACGTCAATTCGCCGATTTTTATAACATCACCGTCTGTAAGTTTAGTGGGTTGAGACGGGTCAATTGCGATAGTGTTGAGAAATGTACCGTTTGAGGATCCGAGATCATTGATGACCCATGACCCGGATTCGAAATGGATACTGAGGTGTTTAGAGGAGATACCGGGGTCTTTGATAGAGATTGTATTGCCACGGATGACCCGACCAATGTGGATCTTTGAACCGGGTTTGTAGTCTAGATTTTGACCAGAAAGTGGACCTTTTTCCATTATAAGGTGTAGCATTGGTTCTTCCATTTTGTTTGCTACGGGTGAATGGGAATTGGGTAGTAGTGTGAGTTGCAGAATTGTAGGATTTCAAATTCTACATCAGAGGGAATTGAAAAAAGAAAAAAAGAGGACATAGGGAAATTACTATTCTGTACTTTTCTTGCAACTGCACGGTTTAACACAAGAGAAATTGATCAAAATGGTACTTAATATATAGGGGTTGGGCTATTTTAGTCCTTGCAATATACCTCTTGATAAAAATAATCTTGACATAAGGGTCAAAAACACACCCCAACTATCACTGTTTTTTGAGTTTTCATACTAAACTATCACAGAGGTTGAGAAAATTACCTAAAACTATCACTATCTATTTTTTCGGTTAAAGAATTTGCAATATGGAGTTATATGTAGTTACTACCATTGCTAATTGGAATAAGAACTTTAAAAATTTAGAAAAGATATAAACAAAAAGAAGAGGAGGAGAAACCAAACCTTTTTCTTCTTTTTGGAGCGATTGATGATATTATCGTGTAGTAATGTTCGAGACTTTATGTATTTTGTTTCAATAGGGTTGACGGGTAGGTTTAAGTTTTAGTTATAGCCCTCTCCATTTAAATTCATCCCGAGGACCCAATATCTAAAGTTATGTATTATAAATTATGATATATAAAATATATTTCTGCATATGTATTTATTCGGTTCGATTCGATATTTTTTATACAATAAAAACCCACCTAATTATTAGCACAATTATCAATTTATTTTAAAACCTTTAATTTTATTAAAAAAGCCTAAAAATCAATCGGTACATTTTATTCGGTCATTCGGTTTTGAAAAACCATGGACACCCTTTTTCAATCGAGTTTTGAAAAACCATGTATGCTAAAAACTCCATTATGAGAAAAGAGAGGGGCAAAGTGTAGTTAACGCAAAAGTGATAAAAGGGCGAATATCTTGTCCAGATCAAATCTTCAGTAGTTGTCAAGAACCTCTACAGAAGTTCGATCTGATCGATTTTAGCTTCGTAAACCCCTATCAACAATGCCCGTAAGTAGGCTTTATCCGATTCAAATTTGTAAATTGTTGTTTGTGCTGATCAGTTTTTCGATGGGAATTAGGTAAATGTATGGAACAATTTTGATTTGAATTATTGATTGTTTGTTGTGTGTGTAGATGACAGTGATAGAAGTGGAAGCACCGAGCCCAATGAGGTACATGATGGGAGCAGCAGTAATGATGATGGGGGTAGTATTGCCACTTGCTTATATGATGTTTAGGAACAAACGCGTTCCTTCCTCTTCTTCTTACTCTAAACAGACGTAGGTATTCTCTTTTCTTTTATCTCAATGTCCATTTTCTCATGGTTTCTAATGTTTTAATTAAGCACATAAAATGGAACTTGTATATAGGATAAAATGGAACTTGTAGATAGTAACGTTTACCCTTTCATATTAGTAGTCACTTTATCGCGATATAAGTTCTTGTGCTTTGATTTCTGTTACTATTTGTTATTGTATTTTGATTATCTTATTTTATTTAGGCTTCATCATGGCTTAGTCGCTTTAGTTATTTGCATTTCCATATCGCTTTGAATCTCTTGGCCTTATCGACCTCTTTTATGCTTTTATGCTTTTATGATTTCTATTGAAGGGGTCTTTCGGAAATGCCGGCCGTCCTACCTTGGTAGGAGTTGATATCGATTGTTGTTGTTGTATATAGGATAAACAACATGATATGATATATTGATATGTAGTTTTAGGTTCATTCTGTTTTAGAGAATCCTAATGTTACTTAAAAGACAAATTATTTGATATTTATATGATGAATCCCAGTTAGTTTGGAATTGATTGATTAATTGAAATGACTATGAATATGCATTTTTCAGATATACGCAGATCCAGAAAGATGTTTTTTTCTTTTTTGGTTTAGTCAATATGAGAGGAAAGATTTATGCTTTGATGATGTTCTTTTGGTATATATGGTGTTTGAATTGGGTGATGCGAAGATGAAAACATGATCTTTATTTTCAGGAATAAGGTTCTTATATAGACTTTAGAGGCATACTGACAATGAGCTTCTGGAAAGGAGAAGAAGGGGAAGAGTAAGAGGGTGGCAGCTCAGCAATTCTTGTAAACGCATTAACTTTCGTATTTGGATTGAGATCTCTTTATTGTTAATTTTTACTGAACGTTAGGATTCTTGTTTCCCGTAGTTTAGTCTGTGTTTTCCGCTCAAGGGTATAGATTAGCTGGCTTATCAGATCAAATAGAAAGGAAACCCGCTTCTGCTGTATTCTTATTATCTCCTATATATGGTGGATTATTGTTGTGAATGTCTGTTTCCTAGGATGCAAACTGTCAGCAAAACCTTGAGTCTTGTTGCGCTTAAACATAAGTATATTTTGTTGATCAAGTTGTAAGGTAATAGCTTGCGGTGATATATATCATGAGAATTGTTGTGTATCTTGATGTGCCTATATGACCATGAACCTGCAAATATTCCCAAGTCACGTGATGTTCATTGATTAGAATCGACGCAGTACTGACAAATTGCAGTTAATTTTTCCATTTGTCGTCTCTTTTATTTCTTAACATCTGTAGTATCTTGGTTCTTCTTTTTGAACATAAGACTTCATTAGGCAGTGTGAACTGCGTCCTGGCAGTGCATTACTACTAATGGGATTTATGGTGTGGGCTTGATTGCTATTTCACTTAGCTTTATTGATAAGTGTCGTGTGGCCTCATGTGATTCTGTTGATTTTTAACAAATAGGATTTACAGCATTTGTCTCGTAGCTAATTTACAACTTTTGCTAATTTTTTCCTCATTCGTCATGTAATTGTGATATATTTTGATTTTAAGACGGATTGTTAGCTGTGCTTACAGGCTCCTCATTTACCCACGTGATTGTGATGATATTATAAGTAGGTTCACTTTCAAAATTTATGGTTTACCACAATGTTGAGTAATTGTAATACATATAGTTGCGAGGAATAAGTGTTGTTGAAATTGTGCTTGGTGTTCGATTAGTCATGTTATTGGTGAACGAAAAGTTGTATTTTCATAAATGGACTGGTAAAACTACTTTTGAACTATAGTGTCTTTAGGAAAGAAGTTCATAACTTTGATAACTAGTCCATTATGTTGGTTGCTTAAATTTCTATTTTCTTTAGTCAAATTACTACATTTCTTAAAAGATACAAGAAATGCAGCACCTCTACATGTTTTTTTTTCTTTTGAGAATGGTAACAATATTTAGCAGCACCTCTAAATGTTCTCAAGTAATTATGTTGTTCGGGGGCACTTCTGCTTGCCGATTGGTTGTAGTAGTAACTGCTTGAGCTTTCTTGGAGGGTTCAGTACCGAACTTCTTTGCTTGAGAAATCAATTTATTTAGGTTTTCACATGAGCCCACTAGCATGACGGCATAGGCACCACCTCAGATCTTGCAAAGACAACGAAGCACATGTGGTGGGTGAGTCAGTTTCTCTACCCGATGGTATCAAAAGAACTCAAGATTCTTCAATTCAGGGACAATGTGGTGTATTTCTTGAGCTAAACGAGTTCCTTGTGACATGTTGAATCTTCAATGAAGTGACTATCAAACCAAGTTAATGTAGATGTGCTTCAGTGCTGGTGTCATGCCTTTACTTGTTGATAGGTGTTTGTTGCTCAGTTTTATCAGAAAGGTAAACATATTTGGTTTGAAAGAGAGTGGTGGATAGAGAACATGTGTTGCTCATGTCTTGCGTATTACTATATGTTGTTTACGTGATCGAAAAGTTTAGCGTCTCCTTTAGCCTATTCATGAGTTTGGACTACCTAATGGAGTAACTAGATAAGCGCAGAGTTGTTAGCAGGGCTACCGAAAACTAGAACTTGGTATCCACTATATATTTTGTGACAATGGGTCACGAATAAGTGTGCAAAATCTAACAGGTTTTGAAGTACCAGAGACAGATGCAGGTTGCGGCACCGGGTTCATGTGGACTTGGTACTTTCGACATGAAGCATTAATCTATGTAAAAATCTACAAAAATTGTAGTAACAAATAGTACTCTGAAGTAGATTTGTATTCACAATACTGAATGGATTTAGTGCTAAGAACCTTAAAGTTTAGAATCCATAAAATTTAAATCTTGAAACCGCTTGAGGTAATAACGTGGTGATCTTACTCATCTTCTTTCTGAGGCGTATTTTACTTTTGAGCTCTATCAAGAACAATTTGTCATATCGGTAAAAGCAGGTGCATGTTAACCAATCTATCCTATACCCTTTCATACTGTTTAATCATCTCCTTCATAATAAGATCTAGGGACCATTGATCAACACACGAAAAGTGGAGAAAAGTAAATAAGGGATAACCTGTTTTTCAAATAGATTCTCAGAACAAAACAGCCATCTAACAACATGATTTTTCTTTTCAAAGGTCATTTTTTGAAAAATATTTTTAATACTTCCTTAATATGGCTGTCCAAACAGTAACTTAGCCTCGTTTAGCATAAAGAGTATTCGATAGTTAACAAACAGCAGAGATTAAATATCTAAAAAGAACTAATAGCATTTCATGTTATGCCAAAAGAAGCATAGCATGAGTTGAAGCTTCTTTTAAGCTCTATCCGCTGAAAATGTATAGATTTGAGACCATTTCTAAAGGCCAAATACATTAGAGGCCCATAAATTTGTCATCAATTTTTATTTTTTCATTTAGATACTTTATGTTGTGGTACAATTTATTGAACACGTGAAACAAATATATATGTGCCTGTTATATTTGTCAAATTTAGGAGTTCAATAGGTTTTTAACACTATTGACGGATATAAACAATAATACTCATCCAAGCCGCAAGAACATTTATATATGAAAATACGAGAATTTCCACCTTGTTGAAGATCTGATGGTGCTACCCGAAGACTTAAATGAATAGCCATGGCTGTTAAGAACAACCGAGATCCAATAAGAATTTGTGTGTTGCTTGTGATCTTTGACATCAAAAAAGAAGATTGTAAAAACAAAAGGGACATATGAAAATTTGGTCTTAGCTAGTGGAACAAGAAATACATGAATCTATATTCAACATGCGGTCAAAGGATCCAATATATATATATATATATATATATATATATATACACACACACGTATAGGTCGGCTATTAGTTTGGTGGCGGCATATAAGATTTTTACCTTTGTCTAGCCGCCTATCAAAATATATATATATATAGGCCAGAAATACATCAAAACACCCCTAAACTATACCCGAAATGTCGATATCACGCCTAAACTATACGAACGACCTATTACACACCTTAACATGTTAAAAAGTGAATTAAATTGCCCTCTCCAGACTAAAACTCGGGCGCGTATATGTCCGGATTTTTGAGCGCGTTGGAGGTACATAAAAGGGCCATTATAATTTTTTAAAAAATGGAAAATCAATTAAACGTTCCTAATTAATAATCTCAACGGATCGCTTTAAAATTTTCACCCACCCACAACCCATACCAAGTCTGCCCCAAAACATTTAGAACCCTAACTCCTCCTAAATTGGTGAAGAACACGCCCAAATTGGATGTCAACCCCGAGTTGTTTTTGAATCAAAGGTAAGTAATTCAAACTTTATTTAGCTTTGTTCTCTTGTATAGCTCAAGTATTGTTGTATTTATGGTACCGTAAAAATGGCATCGCCTCGGATTCAACCTTTTTTTTTGTTGCATTTGTTTGTAATCTTTCATTTCGTATTAATCGCTTTAATTTGCTTTGCTTTTTTTTTTTTTTTTCTCTTTTACTGTAAAGATTGTTATACAATGGCTAAAATAGGCTTAAGTAAGTTTTGTAAGCAAGAGGATGATCATGAGTTGAAGGATGTGCGATGCAAACATGGATTTCTTTTGCCATTGTTGACTTCTTGGACCCGAGGTAACCCCCGGTAGAAGATATTGGAGTTGTCCATATTATGGTGTAATGAAATTTATTTCAAAAATTGAACTTTGAAGAAGTGAATTTGCCTTTCTGTGATTTTTTGATTTTATTACATTTTAGGGTGCTAGATCCATGCATTTTTATCTTTGGAAAGGATGTTGACATTGATCCAAGATCCAAATTTGTTATTCCTAAATTGGTGGAAGAATTGGTGAACTTGAAGCATCATTCGAGGCTTTTGGAAAAGATGATTACAAGCACTCAAATCGACAACAAAACCCGTGGAAAGCAAAATTGATATGAACAACATAGAAATTCAACTAGAAAATTTTGGAGAAGACATTAAGAAGATGAAGGAAAAAGAGAAGAAGTGGAAGAGCAAGTTGGCTAAGTCCAAGAAAAGGGAGAAAGTTCTTTTGATTTCGTTATTGTGTATTTGTATTGTAGTAGTAAGTTTTCTATTTCAAAACTTTTTTTAGAAGTGTTTCAATGAAGTTGCCCCAAGCTCTTTTGTAGTTTGGCATGTCGTTATGGTTTATTTTGTTGTAGTAAGTTTTTGGTGCTTTTGGCATATTGTTAGCGCACTTGTTAGTCTTGTAAACAACTTGTTAGTGTTGGCATTTTGTGGAATGAATTGGCAATGTTGGGTGAATGTTGTTGTTGTGCAGTCTAGTCTTGTGCAATTGCTTTGCAAAATTAGTAAGTATAAGGCATAAAAATGCTTAACAAAATTTCATTTAACATTGAAAGAACTTTCATTAATCGAAGGCATAAAACATGAAAATAAAAAGAGACCTATTCTATAATTACGATCTCCGGTGCCTTCTTATTAACGAAGAAGCTATGCGCCCGCTGACACCATGAGAAACTTGAAATTCCAAAACATTTCCTCTTTACCCGGTCGTTTATCTAGCACAACGCCTTCCATCCTTTGCAAAAGACGCTTATATGCACCACTTTATATTGCATATAGTAGGCGTGAGCATTGTGAAGAACAACCGCTTCACGATCATGGTTTGGAAGGATGTTACACCTCGGAAAATTTCCCGTTGGTACGCAAGTGGACGAACCAGTGATGAGTGCGAGGAGTACGAGTGTATAATGTTTCATGGGCAATGTAAGTAAATGGATGGGAATGAATAGAATAAGAGTCGAGAATGTGAAAAATTGGAAGTTGGCAAAAAGCCGCTGGTCGTAAACCACAAAATACGGACCGTAAAGTGCAATACGGTCCGTAAACTGGCATGCGTAACCGCCATGCAAAATCTTCAACTTTACGCCGGCCGAGAAATGGTTAAATACGACCGAGGTGGACGGACAGAAAGGATTTACGACCAGAAACTATGGTCGTAAATCACCATGCATGTTGCAAGGTTTCTGCTTGACTTTTGCTTTAAGACGACCACGAGGGACAGTCCGTAAAGTGGAATACGGACCGTAAACCTCCATGGACGACCACCGGCTCGTTCACCAGCATTTATTTTTCAAGTCATTAAATATAAGGACCAAGACTTGTTTTATTTCATTTCATCATTTCACTACTTCTCTCCTGGAACCTCTCTACATTTATTACACAAGTTTTCGAGGATATTGGAGGATCAACAACACCAAATAAGTGGGTCGAGAGTAAAGGAAATCATCAAAGATCATCCAGAGTCAAGAAATCCAAATAGAGAAAAACTAGTGGTTTTGCTCAAAGAGGAGTATTAGCAACCAAGGCTTATTCCTAAAGCATCTAAGGTAAGATTCATGATATTTATATGTTGTTTAAGGTATTTGGGAGTTGAAATACTTGGTCATTATAAGAGAATAGCGAAAGGGTTATGAATGATGAATAGTGACGTTTTTGAGACATAGTTGGAATCGAATCATGAATGTTGTTAGGTTGTGATATAAATGTGTTATAAATGGTATTAAGAACATGAACTAGACACTTTAGACTAATGGACTAGAGTGGGCATTATGACCATGATTATGGGTAAATAAGAAGCAAATTGAGAAACCTAGATAAAGGTAGTAATGTGAATGACTAATGGCCTTTGTTATGATATTAATGAAGGTTTAAAGCGCTATCATTGGAAGGAGTCGTGCAAGCATAGAATAGTGCGACAAAAAGGTATATGTGAAGGCTAACCGCTTCTTTCCTGGCATGGTTAACTTGGCCAAATTCTAATACCTTCGTATGAGTATGTTGTCTTTTCATAGTTTATGCCCGAGCTATAATCCAAATCCTTGATATGTACTACTACTCGACCAAAGTTCCTCATATGAGAAAGTCTATAATGTAGATGTAACTATAGTGATGATTATAGTATAATGACGAGGATAAAATGATTTAAAGACGACTTACGAGCTATTATATGTATGTGTGCCTGTGAAGGGCTATAATAAGCCCCGAGCTTGTGATGCCGGGTAAGAGTATATGTATATGAATATTTATATAAAGTATGTATATGTTACACCCCATTTTAACCCGGGGTCAAAATTAGAGTATAACATATTGAAGATTCCTATTGATTCATTTTAAGGAGTCGCCACCTAATTGATTTTAAGGTGAATTAGGGCACCTAATTATTAACTTAAGGTAAAACTAACCTCCGTTAATAGTCTGCTTAACCAGTGTGATTCTAGGTAAGGGTTCTATATTATCCTAAAGGGAAGGGATTAGGCATCCTTTAGGATCCGTTAACTTACGGTTATCCGGCCAAACTTAGGTTAATTAATTAAAGCCAAAAATGACTTACAAATATTGCTAAAGTTTGAAGAAAAATGTAATAATGTAGTTAAAAAATAGGATTTACAAAAATAATAAGTTGCATGAAAGATGTCTTTAAGTACTATTCAAAATAAAATTTATAAAGGTTATTAAGATTTTGAAGGGAAATATAATGATGCCATATAAATAATACTTGTGGAAAATACAATAATTTACTTATGCATAATAATTTTCAAAGAGAAGGTTTTAGCAAATGCGAACTAAAAATTATATTATATGAATAGAAAATCCTAGACTTACTTTAATATGATGAAAAAGGCATGGATCTTCTTTCTTTTCATTAACTCTATTTAACTATATTTGGCTAAAAAGAAATGTATAAACGGATTAATCTAAAATGTTTAAAATACATTTGAAATCATCTTTGCATATTGGTGACATTTTAATTTTTAAGATAGCAATAACAAATCATGATTCCTTAGCTCAACATATGTAATAATGCTATTTTGAAAAATCAATTATTCTAATGAAAACGAATATTGTAAATACTATAAATAGTTTTAATCAAAATAGAAGAGAATGAAACTGATGGTATTAATTATTAATTTCCCTTTAACTTAACTACCCGTTATTAAACTAAAATCCACTAATTCGCTAAGGTTCATCTAAATTAAGAAAATAAGACAAAAGCAAAGAGTTAGTCATGCTATACAAATTAAATGCAAAAAAAATAAGATAGGAAAGCCAATAAACTAAATGGGCTCAGCCCATTTTTAAGAAACTCTGCTGCTGCTGTTTTTCATTTTGGGGCTTTGACCCAGAACTTCATTTTTTATTTCCTTGGCTGCGGATAGAACTGGACGCGGAGGAGATTTCGTTGGGCTTTTAGCCCAACATCGAATGTGGAAGAAGGACGAGTCTCTCGGACTCGTATATGACGATCATGCACAAAAAAAAAAAAAAAACGAAAGAAAAGGGATTAGTAAAGTGAGAATTTACAAAACTAGTACTTCAAATAAAGGAAATCAATGGCTGAAACGAAGTAAAACACCACGTAAATAGCAGACAAAAGCCAAACCTTGACATGATAATTTGACCCAAAGGAAATGAACTTTTTAATAAAATAGACAAATCCTCGAAGCATGCTGGCCATTCAACACATAAAGGAATCTCAAGATAAACAACATCCACTGATTCATTACACCAATCTACACATCAGCGTTCAGCCCAAACCAAAACTTTAAAACAGGACTTCTAAAATCAGCATTCGACAAGCAAGGAAAGAGACGGAGTGAGATGAGAGATCGACAATCACATTATAAACTTAGCTATATCCATTCGTTCAACACTATGGCTTAAACCAAAAAAATCACGATAGACAACCAATAAAACCAACTTTTAAACCAGATTCTTAAGTTCTCCCTTAATATCCCCAAAGATTGCAGATCCTGTATTAATGCTTTCTTTCAGATTTCAAACAAGGTGATAGAGAAAGAGAGTAATCAAATAGCGCTTTGGGCGGCAATCAAGATCACATTGCTGGACACTTTAGCACACACGGAAAAGGGTCAACTAGGTTCCATATACACGTAAGCATGGATTAACCGATCTATCACATGCGTTTATACGCGCAAATGTAGTCAAAACCAGTATGATTAAGCTTTTAAAACATCTAGTTATATCAACCATAGCACACAACAACCCAATTCATACTCGAAATCAGTCAATACTCTTTTCACCGGGACAAGACTTGCATATATCCTGTCCTAACCAATCAGCACTCACATTCGCATAGATTAACTAGACCAGCTTCTATCAAGAAACTAAGCCAAGGACAACATTAGATCGGGTCGAAGAGGCATAACTATCAACCGATGTATATTCCAAACCAAAATACCATATAACCGAGTAAAACTGAAAACTAAAATAAGATATAAACATACAGATGCTGTTAACTACACGAACATATGAACATCGTTAATCACTAAATCGAAGTTAGACTAACTAACATGAACATGCGTAATACTAATAAGCTGCTAAACTGAAGTTCAGCCAAACAACAACATACCCGAACACATCATAGACTTCGGATTCGAAATAAAAAAGAATACACTGACCTTTTGTGGGTGCAGCGAACAGGGGCGTTGATGGCCTCGAATTTAGCTCGAACTCGAACGAACCCGAACTCGATGAAAATAACTAGAGTTTCAAACCGAAGAATGGAATTAGAGTAACGTGTCTATTCTTGGAACAAGGCTATATTTTCGACGATAATTTCAGTCTTACTAACTTATATTTTTGAAGAAATACTGATTTCAAAGAAAACCCAGACCGAAAGAAAACTAGGACTTCCTCCCCCCAAAAAAAAAAAAACCCCCCTTTGCTGAAGATCTAGGATAGCATTTATAGGAGACCAAAGATAGGATTTTTTTCTTGGTTCGAAAATTGGGCGGGACTTTAAATCAAATTCCTTTCAAAAATCAAAACGTTCGGGGTTTATTCTGAACTGAATCAGAAGCAAAGAAGATGGAGACAAAAACTTGTACTCCAGAAATCAGAAAAGCTGATAAAAGCGAGATTTTCTTTTCACAAATGGACGAAAATCATTAAAATAAATTCAGATTGTGAACGGATGACGGTGAAAGAAAACAAATACTCGACCTTCAATCGTTGAAAATCTGGAGGAGGAAAGACCAGTCATTAAATTCTTTTCCCAAGATGGCCATGCAAGGTCTGCTTTTTTGCGAAAATGATCTGCGATTTTACCAAAATCGTTGGTCGTGACAGGGACAGATGACAGGAAAAAGAGAGGGAAAGGCGAGTGCGGAGTATTGCACAAGAACGGGTATGTTTGACCCTGCCATGGTTAAAAGGAGGTTTGGTTCTTTGCCTAAAAAAATGGAGGGGGAGGAAGAGAGCAGGGAGATGAGGGAGTGAAAGGAGGAGGCGTCGGCTAGGGTTGAGAAAGAAAGGGATTTTAGGTTTTGCTTCTTTTAGGCTTAGCTGTTGTGAACGGAATGGGCTGGACCGGGTAAGGGTAATGGGCTAGTGAGTAGGTAAGTTGGGCTGGTCTGTTCGGGTATTGGTAATGGGCTGATTTGTGAAATACCGAATGGGCCATTTAGTTGGCTGGAATTGCTGGCTCTTTTCCTTCAACTCAATTCTCTTTGGGCTTCTTAATTAATTAACCTCTACACACTCCTAAGTGACTAACTTATACATATATAATGATAATTAGTGATTAATACGTAGAAAATAAAGGAATTGATAAGGGATAATTAATTTAACGAAAATAAAGTGACGACGATCCCTTTTGAAAATTGTGATAAAGTAATCCTATTAATATTGGTAGTAGAATAGTGAAAATGAAAGTAATGATAGTAGTAGAAATAATAGTGAAAATAGAATATTTGGATTTAATTAATTTTAAAAGAAGCCCAAGGAAATAAAGCGAAATACAGGAGGGACAAAATTGGGTGTCAACAGACAACAGTTTTGGAGGATTGCAAAGAGCACTTTTGAGTCCCAACTGAGAAGAAATATTGAGAAGATGAAGTTGCTTGGTCCAAGAAGAATGATGGATGCACTAATGTACTACAACATAGAGTATTGGTGTAAGGTGTACTTCAACACTTCTGTTAAATGTGATTATGTAGACAACAACATGTTTGAGTGTTTTAATGCATGGATCTTGGCTGTCAGGTATGTGTACTAGCTTAATTTTTGAATTTTGTTGGCTACTTTGAAGATTTCACTTATGTTTCTTAATCTTTACTAACTGATAGGCACAAGACAATCATAACTATGCTTGAAGAGATTAGAGTAAAGAAGATGACAAGGATTGGAAGTTTGAGGGAGTTTGTAAATACTTGGGGAAGCAATTACTCTCCAATGGCTTTGAAGGTATTAGAGGAGAATGTTACTAGGTCAATGGACTGTAACATTGAGTTTAATGGAGTTGCAGGGTTTGAAATTAAAGGACTATGTCAACATACCGTGGATCTTCTAGGAGCACTTGTGGTTGTAGTGTAACACCTCGTACTTTTAACCTAAGCTTTGACCATGATCCTAGACTTAGAGAAGTAGATAAAGGATGTGAGCATTGGAATTTTCCTGTTCAGTTGTAAGATGGGAGTTTACGCCCATGAACAGTGACCGTATTTCAGTTTACGGGCCGTAAACCAAGTCGTAAACTGGTACTAAGAATTTCTGAACATTCTGGAATTTGACATTTTGATGTCACATGGTTAAATACAGACCGTATTACATTTTATGACCCGTATTTCAAATCATATTTGGAATTTGGGAAAACTTCCTTGATAAAAGTTGTAGAGCATTGAAATACCTTTCCAACGGTATATTATGAGGGTCAAACGGACATCTGTACAAAGAGTTATGGCCATTTTACTGAAGAGACGCAGTGCAGTCCATATGTCAAAATACGGACCGTATTTCAAAATACGGCCCGTATTTCAAAATACGCAGTATTTAACTGGGCCGAAAATCTAACTTTTCCAGAACGATGTATATATTCGTCCATATCAGTTCTAATCATTATTTTTCATTCCTTCAAGCCCTAGAACGACCTCACACCTATCCTCTCCCCATCATCAAGAACACCAAAGTAAGCCTACTCTAATTATTCCAACTCAATTCTAACATATACTCTAATGATCTAAACAAGAAATCATCATTCCTAAAACTAGGGTTTTCAAGAAAACCCATCTCAAGGTTCAAGAATTCAAGATTTTTGGAAATCTTCTTCAAAGCTCAAGTCTTTAATTCAAGTTTTGGAGCGACTTAGGTATGTAGAGTTACTATCTACGTGTGGGAACATCATTGTTCTTCCCCACGCCTCATAATCCATAAATTATGATTCTCTACTAAAACTAGGGTTTCTATACCATGCTCATGATAACCCTAGGTCGATGTCCATGATTATATTATGTATGAATTGTTATAATTCCATCATTGAGTTCTTAATATTTCTTTATGATTATTGAGAATCCGTCCGTAATCCATGAAAACCCATATCTTGTATTCCATGGGTTCTTGCATGCATGTTTTTAACTAAGAATGATTATTTCATGAATATCCTACACGTCTACAAGTTTTCATGCAATTGTATTATATAACTATATTCATGCCATGACTCAAGATACATACATGCTAAATACAAGTTATTTCATGAAACCATGTTTACAAGTTATTTCGTGAAATCATGATTACAAGACAAGTACAAGTTAATTCACGAAAATCATGGGCTTCTTAGCCAACTATATTATGTTCATGTTTTTGGGAGTTGCACGAATTACCGAGAAGGCTCAGATAGCCTGAAACTACGTAGCCACCGTAGGACAAGGATCGCTCCGCCCGATTGGGGACGATACCTTAATTTTACTTCGAATGGATCCATCGGGCACGTTACCACCTCGTACCACGACGGGTATGGGGGCTCGTCGGTCCCGGCGAGGTACCGGACTCACGTGCCCATGTGGTGATATCACATAGTCGGTTTATGAAATGCTCTCCCTACTTATCATGTTTTACTTATGTTATATATATATATATATATATGTGCTCATGCTCGCTCGTATTCGTATCCGGAGTTTTCGATTTCGAGTTCTTATCATGTTATTTCATGTCCCATGTTATTTCATTCGGTTGCTTTACATACCAGTACATTCAATGTGCCGACGTCCCCTTTTATTGCGGAGGGGGCAGATTTCACGACGCGGTGCGTATTTACGGGACGCCGCGCTTGCTCGGCAGGATTTGCTCGTATCGCTCATTGGTGAACCCCATCTCATTCGGGGTTTAGTCGGTTATCTTTATTGTACTAGTCATGCATTTAAAGGTATCCGGGGGCCTTGTCCCGGCAAGTACGTTTTCCGATCCAAGATTCATGGTTAGAGGTTTCATAGTAGACTAGTCGGTTTAGTTATGTTAGGCTTGTACGAAGGTGTTTAGCCATCTTTGGCTCAACTCATGTTATTTCCGCATTTATGATTTAAACAAGTATTTCATTAAATTATTATGACATCTCATGTTTTATAAAGGCTCATCATGCATTCACGTTATATTCCGCTCATGTTATGCCTCATGATTCGGTAAGCCGTGTGGTTCGCTCGGTCACATGCAGTAAGGCACCGAGTGCCGTGTTTCGTCCAGGCCATGGTTCTGGGCGTGACAAAGCTTGGTATCAGAGCCTAGGTTTAAGTGTCTTAGGGAGTCTATGAAACCGTGTCCCGTGGGGTCACTTTTATATGTGTGTGCGCGCCACACATATAAACGATTGACCGCGAACATTTAGATTGTCTCACTTCTTTCAACTCTAGATCGTACGCAATGTAGCCGTGTTCTCGGAAATCACTCGAACTCGTGTGTTGTTTCCCATTCTACCGAATACGCCTAGTCTCAATGGATGAGAAGATGTAAAGCTAGTCGTTATCGATGTGTTTCTTTCGATGGAGTCATCGGGGAATTATTCTAATTCGTGCCGTAGCCTTAGAGCGGTAAGTAATATTCTTTTCGTGAATTACGAACGTATCAAATGTGTAAGCGGCAAGAAGAAAATTCGAGACCCAAGACTTGCCAAATAGTGCATGGTGTGTTTATCAGGTGTTAGTACTATTTGAAAGACAAATTTCGGTATAGTAGCACACATAGGTTATATACCTTACAGAATAAGTTTATTTGGATTATCTGACCATGGAGCTACAGTATAAGGATGATAGTTCTGATTTAAGACCCTACAGAGTAACTTGTTATGAAATTAGCTGCAGCAATCATAAATTGTCCACGGTAGTTTGAGCAGGAAATAGCCTAAGAGCCAACCACCTGTAATACTAGAGAGTCTCGACTTTTTCAAGGGTATATATATATATTTACCATATGATCTATGTACATGGCTAGGAAGGGACTGGTGCGATAAGAAAACCATGAGCAGACGGTATTCAATTTTTGTGGGGTTAGTTTTAATTTATTTAAGCTTATTTAGATCAGACCTAGAGAGTATGATGTTAGTGAGTTACTACAGGAAGCAGATATTACTATGAGATAAAAGATATGACAATTCCCTCTTAGGTTATGTGATTAAGTATTTATCCCTAATGTGTATAGTATGATATAATTTTGGAAGTGTATAGGGAGTTTGGGGTTAGTTGTTCCAATTCCTTATTTGAGACAGATGAAATTTCCTTAAGTGTGATCCATGTCTATAGTTCAGAAGGATAGTATACAGCCTCAGAATAGAGTTAGATAAGGAGGAAAAGTTAGAAATAACCTTATGCTTCACTTTAGTACTTAGAGAAGAATTAGAGAATATGATGCTAGCAAGTGGTTAACAGAAGAATAGTGAGTACGTTTGAATAGACACAGTGAATTAGAAATTTCAGCAGAGTTAGTAGAAGTACGATTTGAGTACTTAGTCAAGTTAGCACTACGAAGTGGGTAGCCATGCCGAATACAACTTGAAGGCGTGTTAGAACCCAAAGGGTTTAAGTTAAATTTGAGGTCTAGAAATTGGTGAAAGAAGAAAACCATCTAAGCGATAAGAGATCAAGCTATAGAAGAAAGAGCCTTGAAATTATCAGAAAAGAGTTTTCCCCAAGACTGACAAAGCCAAGTTATACTACTTATGTACATTAGAAACCCGTTCGTTTAAGTAATCCAGTTTTTCCCAGTAAGTAAGACTTGCTTGAAATAAGCAGAAGAAATGAGTCGTCAGTATCTTAGAGGAAATTAGCAGAGCCCTTTAGATGACCACCTATCGCTAACTCGAGAGATCCACAGGCTTTAAATGTCAGCTTTTGAACTAAGGGGGAGATCGTGCGATAAGGTGCCGATATAGATTATGTGTTTCGTAAGTTGATAGGTGTTAAGGGGATTATGTTAGAGGATCACAGTTTCATGTAGCCAAGATAAGATGCGTAAAATGTGATTTTTTTTCATGCTGTTGAGATCAAGTACTAGGTAATTATGTTATGAGATACAGGTCTAGATCGAGTAGCGGGTTTTAAGGGGGTAACTTCCCTAATTCCGAGTAATTCATATGTACTATGTGGTACTAATGCCCGGTACGTACTCTACTCGCGCCTTTCGTACCCATATCATGCCCATATTAGAAGCTTTACCTCCGTACGTTTAAGATACAAGAATTAAGACTCTATACGATAGTAAGCTATACAAGGGAATGTTCTTTCATGTTTCTCGTCGTGTTGTACTCATGTCCAAGGTTAAAGGCAGATTCATGTCTCACGTATCTATCGTGCTTTTATACCCATGACACGTTTTTCTAAGTGCTTTTTGAATATGATGTTGATTTTGATAATGATTGAGGAGAAGGTAACCTGATAGTTGAAAGACTAAGAATCTATGGAATGCCCACACAGTCCCTTGAACAAGGGAAAATTGCCTTAGGTAAATGATTTATTTCAACTCCAAAGATATGCTACCTACGTTCTCACGTACTCGTGCCCATGACCGACTTCTTTGAGCATCCACATATAGAAATAGCCTAATAGTGGGGTTGGTAGGTAATGATAAGAGTAAGTCAAGATGGATGTCCTACCCACGATTCTACGTAACTCGTACTTATGTTCCTGCGGTTCTTGTTTAAAGCGGCTCGTAGCTTGCTGAAAAGGATGCCATTTTCTTTTCCGAAGTACTTATGCCCGTTTAAGTTCAAGATGACTTTCTACTTATGCCTTAGGTGCTTGACGAACGAAGCATTTATGCCTATGATCCTTGCCTTCATGAGTCTTATTTTATAATGAGGGTGTCGACTTACAGTAATAAGAGTAACTATGTTGAACCTTGTCCCATTCTGTAAGTATAGCTAAGTTCCAAAAGTGATATCTTATCCATCCCCATGTACGTCTATGGGTACCCAAGAGTGAGCCTACAATTGTAATCCACGCAAATCACGCTTATGTCTTATTAATAGCTCAATACTCATGAAATGAGGTCCAGACGCCACGATATGCATCCATGATGTACTCATGTAAATATCAGGTTGCTCATGGTCCCATGCCTCATGTCATGCTATTCACGTTTCATGCCATATGAATCACGTTCCCATGTACGCATGGTCCACGTTACGTCCTCCATGTATAATGCACCGTATATGTATACATTCTCTTAAGTAAAGTATCTTATATGAATAGTACCAATAATCCACTTTTCTCTTAGTCTCACGTGATTCGCTCGAGAATAAGCAAGATGAGCTAAAGTTTTCATAATCATGATTAACAACTAGCAAGATAATCAGAAGTAAGGTGCATTCCTATAGTCAAATAGATATCTTTTCATGTACCCTATGGTACTTATCTCGGGAGTATTCTACTCAGATTCGACGTATTCGTATCATGCCTATGTCTAAGAGATTTATGAACACCTATGTTAGGATCATATTCTTGTTATACGACTCAAGGATGTCGCATTCACATCGAGTTGCGCTTACATTCAAGCCTAAGTGATACTCTTATCTCATATTACCATGGTGACCTACGAACGTCTGTGATTAAGTCTCTAAGTATCCAAATCCTACCCGCGCGTAGTATTCAACCCTCATGTTATAACAATCATGTTTTCGACATCCAGATTCCATGTTACGATATCCATTTTCACACGTATTCGTATCTCGCTTTACGCTTTAGCACTCATGTATTCATGTCATCCGGTCTTCGTGTATTTATGTCCCACGTCATACATCTCGCCCGTGTAATCATGTCATTTCATGCTTATTTCCGATGCATCATGTCATTCGTGCCTACGCATTTCTTCCAAACCCATGTATAGTAATCACGTAATCATTCAAATATCCGTGTGTTCAAGCCAGCTCAGTATTTATGTTAGATACATTCAAGATTCAGTAATCACGTTATGTTACGTCGTATATTAAGATGCTATGTGAGTTGTGTGTTGGTACTTTAGTTAGTTAGCGGGCGTTTGAGAAATGTCGTGAGGATCCGAATTATGAAGGAAGTCTCACATAAATTTTTGGATTCGAGTTAATAGCGATTCTTAACATGATGTAATCGAGGGACAAATGTTTCATGATTCTCGTTAAATGTGGCGGTACTCGGTTTAAGTATTTCTAGTGTACATGTTTTAATGTAATCACGTATTCGATTCTCGCGATCCATGACCATGTTTTGTAAAAAGGGGTTACGCCCGTGAACAGAGTATTTTGTTTTATTGTAAACAAGTGTAAACGGGTACCGGGGGGCCGAA
>NW_026714181.1:0-24024 GCF_029784015.1 Lycium ferocissimum
CTCTCTAAGTTTTTAAGAATAACTGTTATAATTATTTTGTTGATTCTCATGACCCACTTTGAGATTTGAAACTGCTTCAGAAAGATTATTTTGATACGAACCACTCTGATATCCGGAAGGCCTATGTTTTGACTATTGTCAAACGTTCACTATGAGTCGCCACACTTGAGTTACGCTATCGAGTCTCTGTATGTGTTTTACATTTTGATATGCACAAATGATCCCTAAAGTTCTATTTCGAAAAGAATCCCCCGCGGTCATTAAAAGGTATGTGCTATGCTTCGTCCGGACCCTTTTTTTTTTATATGTCATTTGATTATTCCGTCTGATCTCTGTATATGCTGTACAATTTTATTTTGCATTTAGTTTCTCACTACTCCACTCGTGGATGCCTCAATGCTTCCTTCACTGAGCCCGGGCCAGGATATGTTATCACGCGTATTCCACTGCATTGTTCGCCGTGCCTCGGTGTGAGGGGCGTGTATATATGTACATGGGTTGTGGTGTATGATGTACACACACACTTTGATATGATATGATATGGCCATACGATATGCTATGATATGTGCACACATTACGATATGATCTCGATCGATATGTTGTGGCGCCACGTCGTGGGGCGACCAGCTTTTGTTCTTAGAGCCCCGTGATGGGGGCGGGAGGGTACGTGTTTTCGCTATGCATGTTTATGTTTATGAGTAAGCATTTCGATACTCCGGCTATTACTCTTATGTTCTGTATATTCTGCTTAGTCATAATTCTGTTTGTTGGTCTCTATGCTTTACATACTCAGTACATATTCTGCATCGACCCCCCATTCTTTCTAGGGCCGCGTTTCATGCCGCGCGGTACACCATGACTAAGACATTTATAGAACATGTCCGCCCGCGTTGGCAAGCTCCACTTGTTCCTGGGAGTGCGGCCGAGTCGCATTATGTTTGTTATGTGTTCGATTATCTCGTTGAGGAGACTTCTGACGAGTTGTGGGTTTCCGGATGTCGATTTTGTGACGCCCCACCGCCCGTCATGTCGTTACGTATTATGCAGGCCGTAAATTCCATATGGATTACTATAAGGCGAGACCATTAGTGAAGAGTAATATTATGAGAAAATATAAAACAGGATCATAGGGCATCGTTTCATATACTTGGAATCTTTAAAGGAAAAACATTATTCATGAGTAGAGTTGAGAATTCAAGAAATAGCTTAACGTTCTCATCTTGTCACTGGAATCATAGACTTGGAACCTTTAATCATAGAATCATCATGGTCATAGTTGTCATGTAAACATTTCCTTCCGGACATCATCCATGTTATTGTACAACATATCCATAGTCGTATTCATGGTAGATTCATATTCTTAACATAGACGTCATAGCCATTTTCTCATACCTAGCATCTTCATCGTCATCATAAGAATATCCTTGTTAGCATAGTTACTATACTTGTCATTTGATGTCGGGACAAGGATCAAAAGTTTCCATTGGATTCTACTTAAGAATAAGTCAAATGGAACAATAAGGAAAATACGGGAACGATGGGCCCACCTCGGGTCAAATGAGGCGGCGTATCAAATTTACGTATATTACAATTCATGACGTCACTTGTGAGGTTCTTAGGGTAATCGGGTCCTATTTGTGTAAGTTACGGATGTTTAGGAAGTTTTTCCGACATTTCACGCAAGTTCTAATTCAATTCTCTTTTGAATGAATAGTAGTTAATTTCAATCTCGGATTTCTGGGAAAGGAATTGTCCCCGAGGCCCGTGTCCAAACCTATTACATCTAAGACATGCCAAGAAAGAAAAGTGAGGCCTTACATACCTCTTTCCGCTCCTTCTGCTACTCCAAGTCCAAGTTGCAAATCCACCAGAATCTACAAATTTGTCACATTTACCAAATAGTGATTAGAACCTTTAGAGGTTAAATCTTGAATTGACACTTGCCTACAGAAATTTCGGCAGCATTTCCCCTGTAAATGCGCCATCCCACCAAGTTCAACTTGGCCAATTTCAATCAACAACAACCCGGGAATTTAACCCGGCCAAACTATCAACAACACCAACAATCTTACCAACAATATTCCATTCATATTCAATTCAATTCAGTTCAGTCCATTCCAATTCAATTCAATTCCACTCTATTCAATTCAATTCGCACAACACATACACTACCCAAATTCCTTCAAGTTCAACAAGAATAACTACAACACATTAACAATATCATTCATGCAAATACAAGAAATCACACTAACACCACACCAACTCCTTCCATAACCCACAAACAATCTCAACTTCATTCCTAGCCATTAAATTCTCATTTTTCATCATGGAATCCACAACGACATCAACTAGTACATCAAATGAAATTAATTCATCATAGCTTACCAAACAACACCATTTTCGGCCACAACAATAACACATAGATTTTCATGAATTTTCGTTCATTTCTATACATTACGATAACAACCAAACTACTAAATAAAATTAACTCCTCACTTCTACACACACCACTATATTCGGCCACACCACTATATCCATACTTCTCATGAATTTCACTCATTTTTGTATACTACAACATGCAAAAATATCCATAACATGTAAAGAGAAAGAATTCTTACCTCCCTTTTTGATTCTCCAACTTGCTTGAATTTCCAACTTATGAATTTGTATTTGTCTTGCTCCAAAGAATTCTTCACTATGTTAAGAACCCTTCAAAGAATTGTTTGGCTAGGGGAAACAAGTTGAAACTCTTCTCTTCTCTTTTCCTTTTTTTTTTTCTCGGTTTTTTTTTTTTTTTCTCAAAGGGCCGAATGGCCATGGGAGATTTCTCCTACTCTTCTTCTTTTTTTTTTTTCCAAGTCTTTCTCAAGCTAAAATGATGACCAGCCCACATATATATATATATATATATATATATATATACTAAATCCTCAAGCATGTGAGGGGCACATGCCCCTCTCTCAATTTCTCTAGATTTTTCTTTAAATTTCCATGGAAAGATGACTTATTTTGTCATTTTTTTTTTTTTTTCATTCTTTTTCTTTTTCTTTTTATCACATGGCCAATATGGCCTCCTTTGGGAACTTTCATGAACCCTATGTGAAATTCCCGTTTTGCCCCTCGACTTTTCTCAATATTACCATTTTGCCCCTAGCCTTCCGCATTATTTCCACGGCCCACTTTACGAATTTCTCGTTTCATCCTTAGCCTCTCACAATAATTCCATACAAATAATAGTCATAAATAATATCCATAGCAACTCGTACATTAAAATAATTTTGGGAATAGTCTTGCCCTTAACTTTCCACGTCGACTTTGAAATTTCCAAACGTACAAAATACGGGCTATAACATCCTCCCCCCCTTTAGAACATTCGTCCTCGAATGTTCAACTGACCTTATGGACGTCATAATACTCTGGGAGGGTTCCTTTTATAGCTACTCTTTCCTTTATGCCCGTTCCTTATCCTTTACCTTATTTTCCTTATAATAGAACTCCTTGACCTTTTCATAAGTCTTTGCTCCATGTCATAGGTTCCCTTTTCTAATACGATCTCCCCCCCTTTAAGGGGCTTCTTATACCAACAGTCCTTTTATAAAGTCTTCATTTATACCTTGTTTCTCATCTTCCTTCTAATTCCGTGTCGGACATTTCGGAAACTCCTTATCCTAAGTTTTCTTTTATCCTCCGTTTATGTCATCCTTTTGTCCACACTTTCATCCACTATTCGTCCTTTCATTTCCTTAGTTCGTTTATTCGTAACCCTTCCTCAGCTGCGCGTTTGTGCTGTAACTGTATGTCCATACCTCTCAAACGTTCTGCTACTCTTGTTCTTAGCACAAAATCCTTACTATTTTTACTTTCCTTATCCTTGTATCATAATCTATCCCTTTTCATGTGCCTACTTGCGTCCTTACCTCGATCATCTCGTGCTCTGCCGGAAATTTTTTCCTCGGGAGCTTCTTTTTACTAAATTTTCTTACTTTTCGTACATCTTTGACCTTTCGATCTCCTCATCTTGCATTGGCTCACACGTCCACCGATATAAGCATATATGGGATACCTTACCCCTTTTTATATATAGATATACTTGCTATCAGCTAGCCCACAAAATACGTCCAGACGCTGTTCAAGCCTATCCTAATTCTAGGGCTGTGATGCGCCTCCTGTCCCTTCACCGAGGTAGTCTGTCTCGTCTTACGCATCCTCTTATAGTCCCCAACCATTCTGTATATCCTAGTTTTCCTTAGATTACCCCAGCTCTTCATTTGTCTCTTAGGTCTGAATACATCGAATTTCTCGCATACTTCCCAGGGGGTCACCCATCATAGAATTGCTCCCTTCTGAGCACGCTTAACCTCGAAACTTTGGTGGGATTCGGTGCCTTAATGCTGATATAATCGCGTACGCTTTCTCATATGGCCTTTACTACATAATCTGGAGCCAGTCAAAGTTTTACAGATTTCGGAACATTTTCGTAACACGTTCTTCTTTTACAATTACCATTTTACCCTTTTCACTTCCTGATGTTCACTTTCCACGTGTACACGACTACTTCCTGTCCTGGGCCTACAGATTCCAGAGGATAGCGATCGTACCTCTATCGCCATGCCAAATCCATAACCTTTCTGAAACATCGCACCTCGCTTATTGCCAGTTTATCGTATTTCCTTTTCGCGCTCCTTTCTCTTAGACGTATCCATTCTGGTAGGGCCTCCTTTATCGTTCTCACCATTCAAATCCCTGTAACTTTCCGTATCGCCTCTCACTTTCTTCCGTCGTAGGTAAAGTCTGTATAGGAGATTCCATTTTCCTAGGACTTGGCTCTATCTATCGCACGATCATAGGACAGAAAGAAGGTCAACAATTCCTAAATGCCCCGCAGCCTCCTGTTTATAAATGTGGCCGGCTTCACACCCATAAACAGGACTCTACCGGACACGACTTTGCAGACAACCCTTGGACCGACCTGCTCTGATACCACTTTGTCACACCCCGACTTTACTAGGGTGTGATGGGCACCCGACCCCATATACGGAGCCGAGCGAACCCGCTAACTCTTATTACATGTGTAAACTCGTGAATCAATTAAGAATAAGATACGTGGTATACTCTCCATTTTTTTTTTCATAAGTAAAGGCTATCATCATATGGGGCCCGTGACACAAAACATAATAACATATTGACTGGCAAAGCCATCTACAAAGCTGACACTCTATACCCACGACTCTGTCTGCAAAGTCTCTAACTCGAACATGACATCATAGCATAGGACTCTTGACCCGGCAACCCTCCAGAGCAAATGGAGATGCCAACTCCGCTGGAACATCGTCTATAATAGCGTCTGATCATCTGGGTGTACCTGCGCGGCATGAAACGCAGCCCCCGAAGAAGAGGGGGTCAGTACGAGCATTGTACTGAGTATGTAAGGCGTGAATAGTAACATAGTAAGAAATGAACATATGAATATCAACTGTATGGAAGTATAAAGCATATCATAAGATCAAGAGGTAACCTGTACATGTGAATGCCTCTGGAGGCGGATACCATACATGCTTGTATTTTTTTGAAAAAGAGAACATTTCTTTTCAAAGACATAGAAAATAGAATTGTGTCATATCATGTTATATCATAGCATATCATAGTGTATCATAGTATCATAGCGTATCATAGTGTATCATAGTATCATAGCATGTCATAGTGTGTCATAGTATCATAGCACCGAACAGCGTCGGCTCGCCCACATTGCGCCGAAATACTCCGGCTCGCCCATAAATCCCGCGTCCGGGCATCCCGCGTCCGGGATGATAAGCCAGCGACTGTGGCAATGAAACATAGTTCCCTTCCCATTTTCCATGTATCCCTACCCCCCACCCCATGTACATATACATTTTTCATATCCATAGGTTATATAAGCATGCAGGAGAGCCCAAGAAAATCATGTATCCATCGGAGTGACGTAAGGTCGGGAACCTCCGATTATATTATAGAATAACTGTGGGCGCTTGTCTCACCTTGAAGGAATGATTACTATAAGGCGAGACCATTAGTGAAGAGTAATATTATGAGAAAATATAAAACAGGATCATAGGGCATCGTTTCATATACTTGGAATCTTTAAAGGAAAAACATTATTCATGAGTAGAGTTGAGAATTCAAGAAATAGCTTAACGTTCTCATCTTGTCACTGGAATCATAGACTTGGAACCTTTAATCATAGAATCATCATGGTCATAGTTGTCATGTAAACATTTCCTTCCTGGACATCATCCATGTTATTGTACAACATATCCATAGTCGTATTCATGGTAGATTCATATTCTTAACATAGACGTCATAGCCATTTTCTCATACCTAGCATCTTCATCGTCATCATAAGAATATCCTTGTTAGCATAGTTACTATACTTGTCATTTGATGTCGGGACAAGGATCAAAAGTTTCCATTGGATTCTACTTAAGAATAAGTCAAATGGAACAATAAGGAAAATACGGGAACGATGGGCCCACCTCGGGTCAAATGAGGCGGCGTATCAAATTTACGTATATTACAATTCATGACGTCACTTGTGAGGTTCTTAGGGTAATCGGGTCCTATTTGTGTAAGTTCTGGATGTTTAGGAAGTTTTTCCGACATTTCACGCAAGTTCTAATTCAATTCTACTGAATGAATAGTAGTTAATTTCAATCTCGGATTTCTGGGAAAGGAATTGTCCCCGAGGCCCGTGTCCAAACCTATTACATCTAAGACATGCCAAGAAAGAAAAGTGAGGCCTTACATACCTCTTTCCGCTCCTTCTGCTACTCCAAGTCCAAGTTGCAAATCCACCAGAATCTACAAATTTGTCACATTTACCAAATAGTGATTAGAACCTTTAGAGGTTAAATCTTGAATTGACACTTGCCTACAGAAATTTCGGCAAAGCATTTCCCCGTAAATGCGCCATCCCACCAAGTTCAACTTGGCCAATTTCAATCAACAACAACCGGGAATTTAACCCGGCCAAACTATCAACAACACCAACAATCTTACCAACAATATTCCATTCATATTCAATTCAATTCAGTTCAGTCCATTCCAATTCAATTCAATTCCACTCTATTCAATTCAATTCGCACAACACATACACTACCCAAATTCCTTCAAGTTCAACAAGAATAACTACAACACATTAACAATATCATTCATGCAAATACAAGAAATCACACTAACACCACACCAACTCCTTCCATAACCCACAAACAATCTCAACTTCATTCCTAGCCATTAAATTCTCATTTTTCATCATGGAATCCACAACGACATCAACTAGTACATCAAATGAAATTAATTCATCATAGCTTACCAAACAACACCATTTTCGGCCACAACAATAACACATAGATTTTCATGAATTTTCGTTCATTTCTATACATTACGATAACAACCAAACTACTAAATAAAATTAACTCCTCACTTCTACACACACCACTATATTCGGCCACACCACTATATCCATACTTCTCATGAATTTCACTCATTTTTGTATACTACAACATGCAAAAATATCCATAACATGTAAAGAGAAAGAATTCTTACCTCCCTTTTTTGATTCTCCAACTTGCTTGAATTTCCAACTTATGAATTTGTATTTGTCTTGCTCCAAAGAATTCTTCACTATGTTAAGAACCCTTCAAAGAATTGTTTGGCTAGGGGAAACAAGTTGAAACTCTTCTCTTCTCTTTTCCTTTTTTTTTTTTCTCGGTTTTTTTTTTTTTTCTCAAAGGGCCGAATGGCCATGGGAGATTTCTCCTACTCTTTTTTTTTTTTTTCCAAGTCTTTCTCAAGCTAAAATGATGACCAACCCACATATATATATATATATATATATATATATATATATCCTCAAGCATGTGAGGGGCACATGCCCCTCTCTTTTTTTCTCTAGATTTTTCTTTAAATTTCCATGGAAAGATGACTTATTTTGTCATTTTTTTTTTTTCATTCTTTTTCTTTTTCTTTTTATCACATGGCCAATATGGCCTCCTTTGGGAACTTTCATGAACCCTACATGTGAAATTCCCGAATTTTGCCCCTCGACTTTTCTCAATATTACCATTTTGCCCCTAGCCTTCCAATCATTATTTCCACGGCCCACTTTAGAATTTCTCGTTTCATCCTTAGAAAACACCTCTCACAATAATTCCATACAAATAATAGTCATAAATAATATCCATAGCAACTCGTACATTAAAATAATTTTGGGAATAGTCTTGCCCTTAACTTTCCACGTCGACTTTGAAATTCCCACCAATCACAGATCAATGAAAGAAAAACAAATATCTCATATCTTGATTTTGAAAGAAAAAGGATATTTACACGGTCTTAACAGGGAACAAACACTTCACAACCATGGATTTGAAAAGGAAAACAAACCTTCACACACTGGTTTTGAGAAAGGACAACTACTCACACACTTAAATTTGAAAAGAGCATCCACTCCATACACATGATTTTTAAAGGAAAGAAGACACTTTACCACTTAGCGTTGAAAAAGATCAATCAGTCCTACTTTAGTTTTAGAAGGAAGAAAACACTCACACAAGTTTAGGCTAAACAGACATCATTGTTTGTAAATCACACTACCCTTTTTTAGAAAAGAGATCTCTTAATATAAGACTAAAACTTTAACAAAAGTAAGTGCAGGACAGTGCTGCAATTACCATATAGAGGTAGGAAACTGGATTCGTACTCTTATAAGGATGGCAAAGCACAGAAGCACCACAATAACCAGCCATACAGAATAGTGACAGAGAAGAGGGGTCTAGCATCTGATCAAATACTTTAAGAAGATCTTTTGTTTCTTACTTCATTTTATCAATAAGAAAAAATAAAAAGCTGGAACTAACTTTATATTATTAGACTTTAGACAAAATGAGTTTGAAATTGAAATTCTCTTTTAAAAAGAAACAATCAAGGCAACTTGCTAGCAGACCTATCAGTTTTTATTTCAAAGGAAGTGTAAGGGTGTGCTAGATCCAACAGTATCCCATGTTTGACAAAAGAAAGAGTTTTGAAGTCCAATTCAAGAGATACCAGCCACATGCTAGTATGCCCATAGCCTTAAGTTTAAAACAAGTGTCCAAACAAGTTCTTTTTTACAGACTGGATGTGCCCATCATAAAAAACATTGATTTTCCCAAAAGTCATAGATTTTATCAACGACCATTTCAACAAGACTCATCACACACCAAAAGAGAAGTTTTTACATAGACATATTAAGTATATAAAACACAGCCAGGAGAAATCACACTACTCAATGAATTGAACCTCTATTTTGAATCCATCTATAAAGACTGAATAGGCACAGATGAGAAAGATTACTGTTTTTTGTGAAAAGTGTTGACCATTTCATGCCAAATTACTTTGATCAAAATGAAAATTGAACAATCAGCAAATCACAGAACCACTCAACTTGACCATTTTAAATAAGATAACAGACAACTAATCCAAGCACACTCATCTAGACAGTCAACTAAAGGTACTTACATCAAAGGAAATCCAGAATCTAACCTTACTTCTCATAGACCTTCAGACCAAACTTAATCTCTTGTTACCTTATAATTTCACCCTATTCAAGCTTAGTGGGACATGGTGACATAAAGCGACTTGATCCTTGTTCTTTCCAGACTGAGATAACTTCACAAAAAACTCTTTTCAATCAATGATACTAGATTATCAACATCAGGCATGCCCAGGTGAGACCTTTAATTTAAAATTAGAAGAAACCGAAGGTTGCAAATAGTTTTTATGACAAAACTACCCTACTTAAAGACAACCCGACTTTCAAATGATAATATAAAGAGACAATGAGACTAAACAGATCAAATTAGAACAAGGAAGACCAAATAACAAGAACCTTTGCACTTAAACCCCCTCCCCATAATCTCATTTCTTTTAGCTTTTAAAACTTATTTCTTTCTTAAGAACAATCATGTGTAAGGCAGACAAGTCAAGTTGAGATAGTTCAATCCAAAAAGTCTCAAAAATTTATAGGAAAACAACTATATTGACCCCTTTTTTAAACAAGATTCAATCTCCAGCTATCCCATAGATCATTTTCTCTCACCAGGCCATCACAAACAACCAAATGCTAGCCTTACATTTGTCCCAGGTTACACAGTCAAGTAACAAACATCCTAGACACAACTAATGGCATCCAAATGCCAAGTATCAATTCATATAATCACCTTTTTATTATTAATAAGCCCTAGACAACTAATATCAACATTTTTTAGCATGTATGTCTATCAAACAGGTTTCAAAGACAACTGATGCCACAATAGGCTCCTAATGGTAACAGATAATCACATAGTTTGACCAATAGTTTACAAGTAAAGTACTTTTACTTCAAAAACAACTCATTTTAGGCAGTTAAGTCCACGTATCAGATGACTAAGACCTATTTCATTCCAAAACAAACAAGTTGAAATGAACAATTGACTCAGACTCGAACTATTAACATCTAAGTAACAACAAATAAAAGAGTATATATTATTTCAAAACAGTCAACCACAAGGAGCACTTATATCCACAACACAACTCACAAAAAAATAGCAAAGCTACTCAAAATAATAAGAACAGACGCTCAAATGACTAAATCTAAAAAAAAAGGGATAACAAGAGAGAGATTTACCTTTTGTTGACACGGCCTAGACAAAAATCAAACTTGGATGTTACCTCCTCCAAACTCGGCCCAGTAATGCCAAAAATAACAAAGAACACAAATTTTAGAAACTAGGTTTTCGAGCAAAATCGAAGAACCTTAAAACTTTGAGAAAATCTAACTTTTAAGGACTAATATTTCAAATCCCTAATATTTTCCGACCTCCTTCTTTTATGAATGGGGGTTTCTATTTATAGAAACCCCAGAATGTTCTTGAAACTACAACCAACGAAGTGGGACTTACAAGTTTTATGCAAGTCTCACTCACAAACTCAAATATACGGCTCAGATCTGAAGTAAAAACGAAATCAAAGGTCCAAAACACTCCGGTCCTAACAATACATATAACATGGGGGGTGGGTATACCTTTAAGGTCTTGTTTGGCTGTTTTCTGGTAAGAGAAGGATGAAGCTTTTAATGCTTTGTCCTCTCCTCCGTATTACATGCTTCCAAACCGATGGGACATGACCGAGAAAGGGGCGGGTAGGTCGTGGCGTACAGTGAGGCAACGCTAGGGTTACCCCTAGCCACCTCCTTCTTCTCTCCTTTGCATACAGCCTCCTAGGCCAAATGAAAATGACATGGAGGAGTATAAGACTCCCCCCCCCCCCTCTTTTAGCTGCTTTAATGGACCGGGTTTGGTCCTTTTGTTGGACTGGTCTTGGTCCTATCCACTTTCTTTAAAAGCTAGCCTGGGTTCATATATATATATATATATATACACACATGTGTGTATATGCGCCATGTAATTATTAGTCCAGTAGGACTTAAATTGTGTAAGAATACGACTCATAAATAAAAGTAAAAATCATTTTACAGATACCAAATTTTGCAGATACCAGCTTTTTAGTTAATTAACCAGATAAAAGGAAATTAATTGATTACACAAACGCGCACAGAATCAAAATTCAAAGGGTAAAATGGCCAATCCTTTTAATTACTCAAAATACCATGGAAAATAAAATGGAAAGAATCACCTATTAATCTAATCTTTCCTTGATTTAATTAATGAAACAAATAATTATCCAAAAAGGGTTTTCTTGCCCCTTTGATTAATTACAATAAAAATATTCTTCAAAATATCAATTTACACAAAAATTTAAAAATACCCTAGATGTTTCTTTATCAACTTAAAAGGGTGAAATATTATCCCAAATAATTTCATAAAAATTACCTAGACCTCTTTTGGGTGCACAACTGATTTATTTATTGTCTAAGGACTCCGAGCACTTAAAATAGATTTCGGGAGGTCAAAAATTATGTGTCGACAATTTCCCCTTCAGTGTTCGAAGCAACGAAATTTTACTAACGCTAATTTTTGACGGACCCGGCTCATCTTGCCTTCAAATTTCAAGCAATTCACACATGTGTGGCCGGACCCTGGCTTTTGGGTTTCCTAAATATCTCGGGCTATATGAGAATTCAGGCCACTTGTAGTTTGACTCTATTAAAGATTTTCATATGCATAGCTGAAAGGTCTCGAGATCACTGGTGTTGTGAGGTTTTCTCAGAGACTTGTGGGAGGGGGACCGACTCTCTGGTCTTGAGTTTGCCTACATATCCCTGATCATAGGGAATCAGGCCACATGTAGTTCGACTCGCTGGAGAAGAGTGTGTCCCTTATGTGGGAATACCTTCGGATTTCCCGATGTGTACCCGACCGGTCGCGATTTTTTATAAAAGAAATCAAAAGCAAACAATATGGCTGAGTCTGGGAGTGGGGTCCTCCAAATCCTGGCCAGAGAGCTTGACTCTCATGGGCACCCTTTTTTGGTCGGCCGAGTAAGAAAACTTCCATGTTTGCTCTGTAATTTGTCTGGATCCAGTTCAGCAGTTTGGCTCTCTCTCGGAGATTGTGCACCTGCTTCCGAAATTCAATAATATCACAATTGTCTTTGTGATATTTGCATGAATTGTCCTTTCTGCAGCAAAAGTAAACATGCAATGGCAGTATGTAATCAAATGAATGGCCCTTTCGGCAGTATGGATGAATGAATGGCCCACTCGGCAGTATGAATATATGAATGAATGAATGGCCCTCTCGGTAGTATGAATGAATGAATTAGCTATGGACACCTAAATTTTGACCTCCAATAATTTTTCTCAATTACTTGGAGTCCCTGGATTACAAACGGAGTAAAATATGCATTTTACGAGTCAAATCAATTTTACAAAATTAACCCGGTGTCATTTTGCCATTATTTGGCAAAACACCGGCAAAAGAACAACCACATGTCATTTTTACATTTTTAGCATATTTTCAAGAAATACAAAGAGCATTTATTTATTTTTTCTCAAAAAATAGTTAATCACGAGTTATTAGTTTTAAGCATTTACAATTAGTCATCATTTAGAGTTCTATTCCGTCAAAGTCAAGGTATTTAAATTAATCGAGTAATAAGCAGTTTATTTTGGGTAAATTAAGTGTTAAAATAGAGTTTAATTATGTGTTGGGGAATATAGCTTAGTTTTAATTAAAATAATTTAAGCCAAATGAACATGCTTTTATTTTACATTTTGTGATATTTAAGAGTTTCTTAAAATATCGTATATATACCACATATATACGCATGTATACACAGATGATATACATTACATATATATAGGCATATACGCAAATTGTGACCCTATGCAAACTCGGCCGGGTCCAGCCCAAAAGGGACTAACCAGGCCCAAAATTCCTTCTTCCCATATCATCAAAAAATAACCCCTTTCACGGTCATTTTAAAAAGGAGAGAGAAACCAACGGGCAGAACCCTAGGTCCTCTATACGAACGTACACCTCCAAGTTGGGTTTCTCAACGGTAACTGTACTTTGGCAATGGATTTCAAGGGACCTTCTCCTGTAAGTTTGATTTTTGAATCTTCAATTTTTGGAACGGTCATGTTTCATTCGGGTTTTATAAATAGAAACACTTGTTCTTCATTTCGAGGGGGGATTTTTCAGAGATAAGAAATGGTTTTCACAACCACAATAGGGTTTTTGACAACCCCAAGAGTGAGAACACTCAGAAACCGGGCTAAGTCGTTGAGATTCAAGGAAGTTCTCGCTCATGTTTAATTTTCGGAAGTCGTTTCCGCTCGTCGAAATCAATTCGGGTGAAGGAGTGTTCATCAACTCTCATCGCCCCCGTCGCTGCCCTTGAGAAATGTAGTCTTCTTATTATTTTCAGCATTTTATTATTTTAGCATTTTTGCTTGTTCCAGTTTTGAATTCTCTTCAGTTGGTTGTCTTTAGCTCATTTTTGTAGGCAGAACGTGTTTTTTTTTTTTTTGGGATATTTTCTATTAGTATTCCATTCTGATTCCATCATCCCATTTCAATTTTAGTTTTGGACCAGTGAAGTCATTAGTATAATGAGTTCCTCTTTTCATTTCATTTTAGAGAAACCAATGTAGAATTAGTATTTGAGTTCTTGCTTAACATTTAAATAGCCCTCTATCTTTAACTGAAAGATGTGGTGTTTCGAAGTGTTTTTTGGGATTCCGGGAAGAATATATTATTTAAGTTTTCTTTAGTTGTTGAGAGTGTATTCTTTTAAAAGAAATGTATGTCCTACAGTTGTATGTTGGCATAGTTGCAGACTTAGTTTGTTTGTAGATAGTTTAAAAGCACATCCTGTTTAAATATGATAAGGAGATTATGTCCTGCTTTTGTTCTTGAATTAATTTAAAGAGACTAATGTGATTCTAGTTTAAATTTTCAGAAATAGGAATGACAATATTGTGCAGAATACTTATGGAAAAGAGATTTTGTTTGCTGGCTTTTACTTGTGTGCATGCCAATCCTTAGCTTGCTTCGGTTCATAATGGTTGGATTCATTCAAGGCCTGTTTTAGTTTTCTATTGTTAAGTATCATCTTTAAGGTCCAGCATATCTTTTTCTAAAAACCAATTTGTATCTATGTTTGAAAATCTCCTTCTTTCCATGTGTTTAAATAGCTAAATACCAACCTTAAGAGCTTGTTATTTCATCCTAATTGCATAAGTATGAGACAATAGTTGATTGTGATTCTGTCCATATTAAAGTTTCAAACAACTATTCCTTTTCCAACTAATCAGTCACTTAAAACTAGTTTACTTTTTCTTAACTAGAACATTGTTTGCTTTATTTTCCTTCCACTAGTCTACCTTTCTTTGAGTTAATAAGAGTGCATCTGGTTATGTGTTTACCAACTAAGTATAATATTCGGTATTAACGAGGAGTCCACCTTAGTGAGAGACTATAATGAACGGCTCGTTGTTTGTATACCCTTCTTCTCCCTCATTTTTGATCGGAATGATTCAAACAATCGGTTGTTAGTTCGAAGATGTTCTTTGAGTCTAAGTGGTTTCCCTTAGCAGTCATACTTAGCTACTGTTTGTGTAGGGTTCTATGTAATGACATGATTAAGCCCTTGAGATATGCTAATTAGCTTAAACATGATTAAGTACCTTTGTTTAAATTTTGCCTAACAATGAGATTATGCAAGGATCATTTATATAAGGAAAATCCATTTCTGTTTGACTTCACTTATCAATATAGAGATTTAGAAAGTTTCTCACGAATTCTTTAGTTTACTTGGTTTAAGTTACTCCAGATCCTTTAAAACTTCTTAAATCTTTCAAATTGCATCTCACTTGTGTAGGCTGTTCATAGTTTTTTTGTCCGGGTGCTATCCGTTGATGATATACCTTTGAGATATATTGACCTATTCTACAATAAAGTATGTTGCTTAGATAAACTAATTAAATGAAATATTGGACTGTAGAATAGAAATCAAAACTACTTCTTTTATTACTTAAAGTCTTCTGTTCTCAAAGATAATTTCAGGATTTTGTTAATAATAACAATGAGTTTAGCATTGTTTTCACTCTTTGCAAGTCATGACTAGTTTACCTAACAATGAGCCATTTTTCACTTTCTTTTCAAAATGTTGAGTAGAAATTTAGAGCTATGTTGCAATTGATCTTTTGATTGATTGCATGGTGTTCACATTAATTCTAAACTTTAAATTATCATCTTTGGGCTGGAAGTTGTTTGGTTGATAGTTTTAGTAAGGATTGGAGTCCTTTTTCTTATCATGTGGTTTAAAGTTTAAAATTATAATCTCAGTTGACTGTGCCTGTATGAGTGACTCTTTATGCAAGTATGTTGATTGTTAGTCTTGCCTTAAAATCAATTTCCTGTAGAGGCTGAATTTTGAATCTCTTATAGACCTGTTTTCAATCAGGTAAATTATTACAAAAAATGGTCACTGTCCTTGGTTGACGAACTAGTTTTCTATTCCTATTTGAACATTATCAACGTAGCAATTTTGTGGGAAAAAAAAGGGGGATAGGCATAGGCTTAAGTCTAAATCCGTCATTTTTGAGAGTCAGTCCCTATGTTTATTTAGCTTGGAACTGTTTGTAGTTTAGGTAGCCTGAGCATGAGATGAGTTAGTCCCCTTTACAGTCCTCTCTAACCAACTATTTTTTTATAAATGTTTTTTGAGGTATTTTCAAACAAAAGCATTGATCCTCTTCTGATGTTAGGGACTGATTAATTTTCCAAAGCAAAAATACTATTCTTATAGACTTTGCTAGTTTAGTTAGTCCCTGATTATCAAATGATGGCTTATTCAAAAATTAGAGTAGAAACCTGAGTTTTCTTTTCCTATCAAAGTAAGTTGTCTATAAGTGGCATGCTAACTAGATGTCAATTGTAGTGTTATGGTGTGAAAAATGTGGGTGGTTACATAATCATCTCTATCTCCTTCTCTCCCTATTCTTTTGGTATGATCTGAATTTCAAACTCAGTTTTCTCACTCGCTATGAACTTAAGTAGTTGATTAGCTTGATTTTATTTTCTTTGATATCAACACTCTTTTCAGTAACCAGTAGGGCATTTCCTTTCTTTATTTATAAGATGGATCCTTTAAGGCTTAAATCTCTGTGTTATGCTAAATGAGCAGCCAAGTATAATTTTGTCATTGCATTTCTATCAACAAAGTGTTAACATACTCTCATGCTCAATGGTGTCTTCAATCTCTTGACTTAATTCTCTATAATGTTTCTAAGACATGATTAGATGAACATTGTTTCCTTTTCTCCCTTTTCTTTGTTGTAAGCTTGTTTATGACTGCCAATTTGAGATCTGAGAAAGGCTATTTGTTGTGATAACTTGTAGATTCTTAACACTTTTGTTCTATAATTGAGCCTTCCCTGCTTCTCTTTAGTGTTATCTGGTTTAGATACCCATAATGTGATTTGTTTAAAGTTGGTTTTAGTAAAGGGGGCTGAGTGTCAGCTTGACAAGCAGTCCCTGGTTTGCTAAGCATTAAATTTTCCCAAATCTCAACCAAATTCTAGGACTCTGTTTCATTCAGCTTTGTCTTGATGCCCATGTAATCTATCCATTCCCAGTATGGACTTTGTTTGGATTTTGTCATATCCTATGGTTGAAGGCCATGTCATGTGTGAAAGTTCCTGTCCAGTGTCTTCATTTGGCATTCACTTACAAATATCTACTAAGTCTAGAATATTTTTAGCATCCTTATAAGACACCACTTTGAGTGGTTTCCTTACTTGAACCTTCACTACCTTTGTTGGCATCTTACTGGTTAAAAGCCAAGGCAAACGAAGGGATTGGTTTAGCCTCCTCCAAATAGCCTGCGATGCTGAGGTTCTAGAAACCTTTGGATCTTGTTGCGGCATTGGAATAGGATAGTGGTAACCCCCTTTGTCCTGTCTTTGAAATTTTGAGTGGCTAGCCTGATATGATTCATGATTAGCCTTTGTTTACCCTCTTTCTTAAAAAGTACTAAGTTGTTTGATGTCTTTGCTTCTTGATAATTATTTCCAGGGATTATCTAGTTAGTCATCTTTTAAGCTGATTAGCTTGTTAAAGATATGAGATTCTTAATTTTCTCATCCTGCACTCTTCTTTTCTTTACATGAATTGGGGTTTTCAAATCCCAAAATATTCAACGAGCTGCTGTCTTGTGTTGTTTCTCTGAGGCTGCTGCCTTGCTGCTATATTTGAAGACACACCTAGATAAGCTTGCTTCCACATTTTAAAGGTAAAGCAAAATGGATGAAATTAAGGTAAGTAGTCTCTTATTTTAGTTGCTTCATTTTTCTGCCATGATCAAGTAGTCCCTCCATTGCTTCTTTGCTATGGTGTGCTACTTTGATAAGAGGTGACACTACACTTGATTTACTGAATCTTGACAAAACTGTATTTGCTGCTTGTTATGGGTTCTTGAACCATATTTTTTAAATGAATTGGCTTTTGCACTTTAAGGCATAATATGTTACACTTGATGCTATTTCTTTAAGCTATTAAGCCAGGGGAGCTACGATCATACTTGGCTGACTATGTTGTTGTACTTTCTTTGGGCTTGCCACTATATCTTGACATGTTATTTCAAATATACAGGAATGCTGCATCTGAGCCGAAGTGCTATGGCACTTTCAGGCAAGCAGATGCTCCATTTTGGAGTCAAAGTTTATTACCACATTTTGAGGGAAACATCTGCTATCATTGATTGCTATTGTTCTCTATGGATATGTTGTTGTGCACACGGAGGCCCGATACCCTTTTGGAGCAACCTATGGATCTGTTTAGCTTGGCCAAGCCATTGTGGCACCTTTAGCTAGCTACGGCTTTCTTCTGAGGCCATAAGCTATTTTTTTTAACACTGAATGGCTACTGCAGTTTGAGCGTTCATTGCTGATCTTAACTTTAGTGCTGCACTTCTTGGCTTCTACATTATCCTTATCAATGGCTGTAATATTTTGGCCAAACAGCTTGCTGCTTTGGCATGTATTATGCTATCTTTTGAAAGCTTTCATACTTGAATGGAAGGCAAAAAAGACATTACTACTACTACATGTTGTTGTCACTTGTTGTTGCTGTGTTTAAGATAAATCTTGCCCAGTTTTGGGATAAAGCTATTGCATTCATTAAAAAGAAATAGACTCACACTTGATTAAGGGATTGGTTTGGCATTTGCGGCTGGTTCTGGTCTTGGGCTACTGCAAGTTAAGGCCAAATGACTGATGTTTTTTGGGATAAATATGTTTGTCTTACCATTAAGTTTGTAGTGTTGTTTAATACACTCAAGCTGATACACATGTTGTTGCCTGCTGTTACTGCTTCTTGTTGTTTCTGCTGAACTTAAGAGAAATTACTGTTGCCCCTTGTTGTGAAGCCCATTGGTACTATATGGGGACTTAATGAACTCAGGGCTGCAGCACTATGCCACATTCTGCTAACTTGTTGGTGTCTTGGAAAATTTTGGTTGCTATTTTCTCTTTGAGAATCTGCTGGTGTCTATGACTTAGTATATGTTTTGGCATCCCATTTGGGGATAGTAATTGAACTCTTTTGAGATGCTAAACCTTTAGCTAATTGTTTCTTTCCTGATACTTTCCTTGGGGACTAAAATGATCACCCCTCTGTTGATAAGAAATGATTGTCCTAAATTGAATGATGCTATTAAACAACTAATGTGTTAATAAGCAATTGATGCCATTGTTTCCTGATTAAAATACTACTGATTTGAATAGATACTACACTTGGGCCGATTAAGGGTATTTAACTTGAGGCCACATTTTTAAAAGAACATATTTCTATACATGATGAAAATTTACCGATTTGAATAGATACTTAACTTGAGGATGCTTAGTCCGGAAAGATTTTATCCCTTGGTAGGTAAGGATGATCTCACATTGACTCCACGAGGTAGGAACCAACATGCGCCTGGCAAGGCATATAGAATAATCACTAGTTTGTAGTCGCGACATGATTCGGGCTCCTTTGCCATAGTCGGGACCGTGAGTCCTAAGCCCTTCGTAATTAAAGCTCCCACTGTTTGATGCGAGACCGAGGGATATAATATTTATGTCCATAAACGTCACCCCCATAGGGGTGGCGTATCCCCTTTTTTACTAACTATTTTTATTTCCATTCTTGCGAGGTATATTTAATCAATATGGGTTCGCGAGATGGAATTTTACAAAGACGAAGTGAAGTGAAGTTAAAAGACAGCTTGGACGAAGGACAAGGATAGCATAGAAGAACGAAGAACGAGACTGCTAAATGATTTGGGCCCAAGGCCATAAAAAGCTAAATTTCCTTCCCTTTTCTTGTAGTACAGTTTTTACACTATTCTCTGAGTGAATGTGTGAAAATGCATTTATGCGGATATTGAAACCCTTATTAGTTAGAGCCTAGGTGTTTTAAATTATATATAATTGATCAAAAGAGTTGTATTCCTTTTGTTTTAAAGTAAATAAAGTGAAAGAATGTTCTTTCTAATATAAAAAAATTTGATTATCAGTGAATACTCTTTAAAGTATATTTCATAATTCGAGGAATTCAAGAAAGAAGAAATAAAAAAAATCTTTGGGCTAAGACCCCATTTAAAATAATTCAAATGAATGGAATCCCCTTCGAAGCCCGAGTTTGGGAAAATAGTTCTGTGGGTATGGTTGACTGAAGAGATATGGATAATATAAGATATAATAAAAAGTTATATATATTGCATATATATATACATATATATTCTCTTACAAATACATGGCATTAGTTCTACCTTATAAGTAAAAGGACAAATTACTTTTATTCGGATATTTCTAAATCCGAACTTAAGCTACCCTTATTTAAAGGGAATGTCACGACCCAAGCAGAGGGCCATGACGGGCACCCGGAGCTAACCCACCGAGAACCTTTGAACATACATCTCATAATCATTTCTAGGTGGACCACAAAGATATCTCATGGGCGTCATACTCTGTAAGGGCACATATTACAAGGTAGTGACACATTTGTATATAATCATCAATAGCTATGCCCACAAACAAAAGCCAACAAGGCTGCCATAATATAATACAACAATATGAACTAATATTTATATGGGACTTCTAGCTACACACATCTGTCTACCAGCCTCTAAACAGAATACACGAATCTCTAAGGATGAGGTAGGACTCTGCCATACCCAAGTGTGTATACAAAAGAGTAGTACCAATAAATGCGGCCCCCGAACCGGAGCGCCTAGCGAGATTTCGATGGAGCTCCTGGGGATGGTCCTTTTTCCTGCTTTTCTGCGGGCATGAACGCAGCGTCTACAAGAAGGGACCTCAGTACGAGTAGTGTACTGAATATGTAAGGCATGAATAGTAACATGATACAAGCAGGAAAAATAACGGAAGATAAACGAACCGTTTATATCTATCTCATAATACCTTTCAAGACGTTCGTCATACTTACTTACCCTTTCTCTAGAAGAACATTTCATACATCCACAGGCCTATCTATATAATACCGTACATTATAATACAACACCGTACCAGGCCATATAGGCTTGGTATTATCCGTACCCGACCATAGAAAGGTTCGGTAATATCCGTACCCGGCCATAGTGAGGCTCGGTAGTATCCGTACCTGGCCCTTTTGGGACTCAGTGCATCTGTACCCGGCGCTTTCGGGACTCGATAATATCTGTACCCGGCCCTTTCGGGACTCGATAATATCCGTACCCGACCCCTTCGGGACTCGGTGTCACACATGACTACATATATACATATATAAGAGTACATGAATAAAAGCACATCATCATCTTCGTTATCATTATCACCATATCTTTCCTTAGAGGATCAACTATCGTAAGATGAGATCAATGATGTCATGAGAGTATCAAGAACCCTGAACTTAGATAGCATTAGAAATGGAACTATCATCGTCGCTATATCTCACCTTAAAGGAATAAGTATTTTGAGGTGAGATCAACAACAATGGATAAAATCAAGAACTCATAAGACAAACTCCATAATCTCATAATAGCATTAAAGTCGTAAGCTTTGGAATCTCTAGAAATAGGGTCATCATCATCATCATTATCATCATAGGAAACATCTATCTTTAGCAATATAAGAACTTAAGAATCACCAACTTCTAGCTTTTGGGGAATAAGGATATTATGGAAAATATGTATGGGTATATAAGAAAAAAATCATGCCTTTAGGAAGAAAGGGACTAGCCTTAACATACCTTTTTGGTCTCCTACTAATTAACGCTTATCCTCTCAAGCTCGTAAATCTACATTCAAGAGAAATCATACTACTGTTAGCCTTACCGTCGTATGCCTATCTTAAGTCTTCAACTAAACTCCTTTAGAATCTGCCAAAATTCAGGCAGCATCTCCCCCTATTTATGTCCCTAGCCCGAAATCACAATACCAACAAAACAACAACAATGGCAATACTAATATCAATAACATCATCATCAACACTAATATACTCCGTAAAACATCCCACATGATGTTTTTCCCAATTTCTCAACCAACCATAACAATATCCACAATACCATAATCAAAGAATTATATTCAATTTAATCTCAAATTAATTCAAAATCTCCTTTCAAATTCATTCCATAGTCATCATCTTCACTTTAATACTTTGCGACTTCTCTACTATGATTCTCTTCTTTTATAGGACTTGCTAAACCTTCAAATTAACTTAATCATGAGAAATAGGATGGAGAGCATACCTTACACTGGAAGAACTTCACCTTACTCAACTTCTTCCAAGACCAAATTCATCACAACATTAAGTAGAGACAAGAACAATCCTTCTCCATGAATTAGATTGAGGTTTTGGAGTTTGATCACTTTTGTGATGGTATAGAATGTTTTGGAATGGTGGAGAACCTTCAAGAACACTCTTATAATGGAAAGAGAAGTGTGGAAGATTCTAGAGAGGTGTGGAGATTTTAGGACATTTCTAGAGGGTTGTGGAGTTGAAGAAAAATGAATAAAATGAAGTGTAGAGGCCCTTTTATAGGTGCCAAACTCGGATTGGGCTGGGTCACCACATAAGTGGGCTTTTAAGTGAGCTTCCCGGATTTTTCGCCTAGGTTCGTATTCTTTTGACTGTCCGTTTTAAAACGCCCATAACTCCCTACTGCGATGTCGTATGGACGAACGGTTTATTGCGTTGAAATCTAGACTCGACGAAATTTATTTTAGGCTCTTAAAACACCTTAAAACTCCTGATATACCTAGAGATATAGCCCTCTAAAGTTGACCCCAAATTCTGCCAACGTTTTTCCAAATTTTCGACAAACACATTTTCTTTTGATTTGCTTGGTCCCAGAATCTTCCGAAACTCTCCATACATGATAATTATCATTAATCATACTTGATAATGGTCATGTCCTTTGGTTCCAAGGTTGTCCTTCCCAATTACGACTTACGGGATCGTAATTCATCCTTTACTTCATTGTTACGTACTTCTCACGAGTTGTAACTTCCAAAACTTCATGGGACGTCTCTGATGCACCTTTAATACGGTGAAGTATATGGCATGCTCATGCTCTGAAAGTGCGAGGTCTAACATTCCTCCCCCCCCTTAAAAACATTCGTCCTCGAATGTTAAGTTGTTAAAGATCTTATGGATGTTTCGGCAGAGCTTCCTCTGTAGCAGCATTACTACCAACCTGAAGTGTCACGACCCAACTAGAAGGCCATGATGGGTACCCGGAGCTGGCCCACCAAGCACCACCTTTCAAACTAATCACCAAACTCAGCCTAAACATACACCACTCTTAACAACAGTTTACTATGAAACGATCTTCAATTACTCCTCAAAATATACATCTATGTACAGGCCCACGAGGCTACAAAATGATATACAAAATAGACACTAAGAAGATCGTAAGACATCTTCTACTACTTACACATAATAATCTACGACTCTAACCTGGAGTACCGAAATCATATGATGGGACAGATTCGTCATGCCCCAAATATAGACACAAAAGAATATACCAATACGCGGCAACTCCGTAGTAGAGTGCTCCGTATATCTACCGATAAAAGCTCCTAGGCATTCTCTCATTTAATCTACCTACGGGCATGAACGCAGTGTCCATAAAGAAAGGACGTCAGTACGAACAATGTACAGAGTATGTAAGGCATGTATAACAACATAATAAAGAAATAAGAGCGCATAAGATAAAGAGATAACCTGTAACTGATTGCCTCTTAAGGCGGAGTCATGTGTGATAGGTACAGTGTGATCATCGTTAGCCCGCGTCCGGGGTAACCATCTCATGAGGCCTACTAGTGGTGTCTGCCTGGCCAACTAGGCACAATGTAATTATCATCATAACTGCCCACTACACCCATCGTAGTGCAGTGTCTTCCCGGCCAACTAGGCACAGTGTAAACTCACATATACATAACATAAGCATGTGTACGAGAGCTCAAGTAAAGTTGCACCTTCAACTCTATACGTGTAAATGAATAACCTTCGATTATATTATGGAACATTCATCACTATTTCACACC
>NW_026714182.1:0-24766 GCF_029784015.1 Lycium ferocissimum
GGAAGGCCTGGGAGTTCATCTAGGAATACATCCGAAAATTCATTCACTACCGGAACGGATTGGAATGTTGGAGACTTCGCTTTCGTATCGTGAACTCGGACTAAATGATAAATATAGCTTTTAGCTACCATTTTTCTTGCCTTAAGGTAGGAAATAAACCTACCCCTTGGAGTTGCCGTATTTCCTTTCCATTCGAGCACGGGCTCTCCCGGAAATTGAAAGCGAACTAATTTCAATTGGTAGTCGACATTAGCATAGCACGAGGCCAACCAATCCATACCCATTATAACATCAAAATCTAGCATTTCTAGCTCGACTAAATCAGCTTTGGTTTGGAGATCACATATCACAATTATACAATCTTTATACACTTGTTTAGCTATTACGGGATCACCAACCAGAGTAGACACCTCAAAAGGTTTAATTGGCTCGGGTTTCACCCCAATACGATTAGCAACATAGGGAGTAATATATGATAACGTAGATCCCGGGTCTATTAATGCATCTACATCATAAGAGAACACAGTCAATGTACCTGTAATCACATCTAAGGACGACTCGAGATCCTGTCGCCCGACTAAAGCGTACAACCAGGGCTGTGTAGCACCTGAAGTAGTTAATCCCCCTCGGCCTCTACGTCGGCCCCGCCGGAGTCCGGGGGAGTCCCGCCCCGTAGGACGCACCGAAGAGGAACCCGCCGCCGATCCCGGGTCGAACCCCAACTCTGCCGTGCATCGACGGGCAATCTCTCATAATGTGCCCTACCTGCCCACATGCATAACAAGCATCTGAACCTTGACGGCACTATCCAGAATGTAATCTACCGCACTGGCTGCATCGCGGTACTGGAGGTCTCCTCTGACTATAATCTCCCCCAAACTGTGAACCTGGGGCCCTCGAACTCTGACCCTGTCCTGAACGAAAAGAGTGATCAAATCTTCTGCCTATGAATTGGGGAGGTGCACTCGTCGCTGACTGGCCTGAGTGCCTAGAAAAGGTCTGCCTCTATCCCCTTCTATAATCACGGCCTGTGCCCATAGATCTGGCCCTTTTGCTTTGTCCCCGATCAGCATCATGATCACCCCTTTGAGGAGGTTGTTGTCCTTCTAGATTTTGGGCATGGGCTTGAATGCGGGAAATATCCATCCCATCTTGCAATGAAGCCATTAAGCAATCTTTAAATAAATGTGGCCCTAAGATACTCACAAATCTGTGCACCCGATCTCCCATATTGGCCACCATTGTCGGGGCATACCTAGCCAAGGAATTAAATTGAAGGCTATACTCCCGGGCGCTCATGTTCCCTTGCTTTAAATTCAGAAATCTGTCCGCTCTAGCTCGGCGGACTTCGAGTGGCAAATAATGGAGAATGAAAGCGTCCACAAATTCTTGCCAAATGGGAGGGGGCGCATTTTCTTGCCTCGACGCTATCCAATTATTGTACCATAAGACCGCCACATCTCGGAGTCTATATGATTCCAACTCCACTGATTCAGTCTCAGAAGCATGAATAATCCGCAATGTTCTTAGCATCTCATCAATGAAGCCTTGTGGGTCTTCATCCGGCTTTGACCCAAAGAATTTCGGAGGATTTAAGCTCATAAAGTCACGGGCTCTACCACTAACTGAACGATCACTTGGGCCCATATTTTGCCGTTGTGCCTGAGCGGCAACCAACTGTGTCAATAGATTAATAGCCTCGGTCACTTGTTGACCCGAAGTAATCGGTGGAGGAACTGGAGGCATAGGAGCTGGAACAGAAGCCCCTTCTTGTTCTTCCGTAATAGGCGGAGTAGTAGAAGTGTTACACCTCGCATTTTGTGCGTATTCGGAAAAATTAGAAATAATTCGGAATGGTAAGAAATAAGGCTTTAATTGGATCTTACTTAATGTGCATGTGATGTCTAAGGAAATATTAAGGAAGGTTAAGGGCAAAATTGGAACCTTGTAAATTAGTCTCGTGAATTTCCAAGAGCGATCCGTCAACTATTGGGCTAAAAAAAATGATGAAAATTGAGGCCCAAAGGAGAGGGTGGCCGGCCATGCCATGGCTTGGCCCAAGCCCTTGATGTTGGTCATGTGACTTACATGTGACCAACTAATTATAAAAAAGAGTTAAGTTTCAAGAAAATTCAAGAAACATTTGAACAAGAGAAACAAGAGCAAAAAAAAAAAAAGAGAGAGAGAGCTTCGGCTGAACCTAGGGGAAATTCACCCCTCAAAATCTTGCTTCCAAAATTATTCTCTTGTGGTATTTATACTAATTCAAGGTCCCTCTACAACGTGGTATAGTTATTTCGGAAGATAGACCGTTGGATTCGTCGTTTGGATAATTTGGTGGAGTTAAGAAGTTGGAAGAAAAAGGTAAGATTCAATTCCCTTTTAGGTGTTGTAAGGCCTTTGTTTATATTGTAGTATGTGGAAATGGGTAGAAATCATGTAAATATGGAAGTTGCATGGTGAATGTGTATGTATGCATATGGCCGAATATATGTTGTGTTGTATGGTTTGGATGAGTTGAATTTTATGTTGTATTCTAGTTATGGTTATTGTGGAATTTGTATTGGAAATGAAAGTTGAATGAAAATTGGATGAAGTTGGAAAAAAAGGCATGTTAGCCGTGTGATATAGGGGTGATGAACTAATGATGAATTTATTTTGTTTAACATGTTAGTTGCGTTGTTGTGATCTTTATGACGTAAATAAAGGTTTAACGATTTAAGTTGGCATTAGAATTGCATATATGTTATTATGGGAAAGTATGTGTGTTAACATAGTTGTTATGTAATTATGGAAATGTATTGTTTAAGTGCTAGTTGTGATTGTGGTTAATGAATTTGAGAGATGATAATGTGTTATGAATATGTTTGTCGAAGAATGGAAGTTTCGGATAAGTTGTAGTTCGGTGGAAAGTTTGTATATTTTGCGAATGATATGTGAAATCATATGTAATGCCTTCAAATGATGTTGGAATAATCTTGATGATTAATGAGTATGAAAATATCGACATTGGTTTGGAAATGTGAAGTTAGTTTGGAAGTTGTCGCTTTAGGTAAAAAGACGACTATTCATGTTAGTAAGCGATTCTAGTCGATGACTGATGTTGTTGGTATGGTTGTTGTTGACATTTGAGCCGAGTTAAATTCTCGGGGTGTCATATTTATAGGAAAGATCTTTGCCGAAATTTTGTTAGACAAGTATTGGTTCAAAATGAATGCCTTAAGCCTTACAGTTAACATATGGTAAATGTGACCATTTGTAGGTTTTGGGCGAAAAGAGATTTGAGTTTTGGAGAGCGTAAGAGACGCAAAAGGTATGTAAAGCTTTCCTATTCTTCTCTTGGCATGACCTAGGTGTAGTAGACTTGGATCCGGACCTCGGGGACGACTCTACTCCTCAGAATCCGCGTCCAAATTTCCCTCTTCTTCATTCAGTAGAATTGAACTAATTATGTTACGATTGTTTCGACAAGTCATTTAAGTATCTAGAACTTGTACATATAGAATCCGATTATCCTGTACCTCTCATAAGCGACATCATAAGATTCAACATGCGTTGTTTGGGTACGCCACCTTACTTGATCCGAGGCGGACCTACTATTTCCGAACTTCGTCTCTATATTCCGTTTGATCTACCTTCGAACGAATACTTAAGGAAACTTTTAGCTACCCTTTCTAACTTTTAAATAACAGCGACTATAAATATTTTATTGACTCTTATGACCTATTTTGGAACTGGAACGATTTCAGAAAAGTTATTTTGGTGCATACTACTGTGTCCTCCGGAAAGATTATGCTATGATTTTGTTAAATGTCCGCTATACGACCTACCGTCTGGATTATGTTATCGAGTCTTTGTGAATGTTCTATATTTTATATTGCATTAGTTTCTCACTACTCCGCTCGTGGATGCCTCAATGCTTCCTTCACTGAGCCCGGGCCAGGATATGTTATCACGCGTATTTCTCTGCATTGTTCGCCGTGCCCCGGTGTGAGGGGGCAGGTATAATACGTGCATGGGTTGTGGTGTATGATGTTCCATGTACGCTTATGCTGATATTTGTTGATTATGTTCTGATATGGCCATCTGATATGATATGATCTATTATGGTTTGTGGTGCCAGTGTCGGGGGCGACCACGTTCTGATTGCCGAGTCCCTAACGGGGCCGGCTTTGGCATATGTTTTCTGCATACATTATTCATGATTTCTGATATACCTTTTGATTATCTATATATCTCGCTCGTTCTCCGCATGTTCTGTTCTGATCTTAATTTTATTTATTACAGTCTCTGCTTTACATATTCAGTACATTTTCCGTACTGACCCCCTTTCTTCGGGGGCTGCGTTTCATGCCCGCAGGTACAGACACACGCTTTGCAGATCCGCCCGCTTAGGCTATCTACCAGCTATCTTACAGCGCTCCTTTGTTCGGAGCTTGCATTTTTTTGGTACAGTCTCTTTCTGTTATGTGTATATATGAATTTCATGGGTACGACGGGGCCCTGTCCCGTCATATGTTTATGTTTTCAGTCTGTAGAGGTCTGTAGACATATGTAGTGGGTTCTGTGAGTTTGTGTACGTTGGGGCATTGTATATATATTTTGTGACGGCCTGATCGGCCTTCGTGCGCCATACTTACTTTTGTGCGCTATCTATATTATTCTTTAGTTACTATATTTGTTTACTTCGCTATTAAGTTAATTTAGAACCGGTGTAAGTACGGGTGCCCAGCTAGGGTACTAGTCACGGCCTACGGGGTTGGGTCGTGACAAAAGTGGTATCGAGCCGGTGTTAGGTCCTCGGAATGTCTACGCACCGTGTCTAGTAGAGTCCGTTTATCGGTGTGTCGTGCACCACATCTATAAACGCGAGTGAGCTACGAGGCATTTAGGATGTTACCCTTCTTTCCTATCTTAGATCGTGCAAGAGAGCTGTATTATTAGGATGATTCTCTCCTAACGAATCGAATTGTTGTATTTTCAGTTATGCCTCCGAGAAAAGCGACGGCAGCCCCCGAATGGGCAACCGTAGGGCCGCCCGGCGAGACTAGTCAGGTCCGAAGGATTACTAGGGCCGTACTGGGCCGAGCGGGAGACCCGTGCCTCCGACGGGGCCGGCTCGGCGACGCCACCGTATCGAGGGGATCGCAGCAAAATCCGTTCCGGATCGAGGGCGGCCTCACTATTTTTCTAGAGCCCCGGACTCGAGCCTCTAGCCCCACAGCCAGGGGCGGAGGACAGAGCCATGCGAGAGGCGGTGCAGTTATTGACCAGATGGGTGGCGGGTCGGAGCAAAGGCGCGAATCGAGGGCGGTGATCAGGCACGCGGGGTAGGCAGTTCGAGGGCCCGTGAGTTTTTGACTTGTAACCCTCCAGAGTTCTTCGGGACAAAGCCCGAAGAAGACCCCCAGGAGTTCCTTAGGGAGATGCAGCGCACCCTACGGCTGATTAAGGCCTCGCCGACGGAGTCAGTTGAGTTGGCCTCATACAGATTGCATGATGTCGCGGCCAACTGGTACGAGTCCTGGGAATTATCTCGAGGTAGAGGAGCCCCTTCTGCTGTATGGGATGAGTTCACGGAGGCTTTTCTGGGTCATTTTCTGCCACCAGAGCTACGGAGGGCCAGATTGGACAGATTTTTATTACTCGGGGCCGAGGTCGCAGTGTTAGGGAGTATAGTATGGAGTTTGACTCTCTGGCTCGGTATGCACCTACGATGGTAGCCGACATGACCGACAGGATGCATCATTTTATCAGGGGTTTGGATAAGTATTTGATCGATAATTGTCTAGCCGTGGCTGCCCAGCCGGGCATGGACATTGCCCGCGTACAAGCGTATGCCCAGGGCATGGAGGAGAGACATAGGGGACATCAGCCTGATCGAGATTTTGGCAGGAGTCAGCCCAAAAGCGGCTTGTACCGGGTATTCTAGAGAGTTCCGGAGCAGACCGCCCCAAGCAGATGGCGCCCATCCTCTCGGCCCGACACGGAGTGCACCTCCGCGTCCACCGGTCGGAGACCAGCGATACGGATATTCAGAGCAGCCCGAGCTCCGCAGCTTCAGATCACAAAGTGCATGAGGCTTGGCCGACGAGGCCACCTAGACCTCGTGCTCATGGCGATATCATCCCGGAGAGTGCTACCGTGCTAGCCGGAGCGTGCTTTTGTTGGCCGCTGTGGCCATGCAAGCTGAGAGATTGCCCGTATAAGGGTAATTTGGGGCGCGCAAAGTGCTCCTCACCGGATCGCCCGTCGGGTCATCATCTCGCTCGAGCGCGCCCCACGGGCAAGGTACGTCGACATCCGCCGGTCGCGGTAGAGGCCGGGCGGGCTTCCGGGGGCCGCCCCTCACACCGCATTTATGCTTTAGCCACCCTACAGATCAGAAGCATCTCCGCATGTGGTTGCTGTGTACTTTGTTGATCTTTTCCTGCATCGTATATGCATTAATAGATCCAGGTTCCACGTTATCATATATTTCTCCGTTGATTACTGATAAGATCGGGATAAAACCCGAGCCTATAGAGCCATTTGAGGTGGCTACTCCGGTGGGGGATTATATTATTGCCAAACGAGTATATAAAAATTGTTCGGTAATTATATGTGATCGTTGTACTAAAGAGGACCTGGTAGAGCTGGACATGACTGAATTTGATGCAATTATGGGTATGGATTGGCTATCTTCCCGTTATGCTAATGTTGATTGTCGGGGAAGGTAGTTCGCTTCCAATTCCCGGAAGAGCTGATAGAATGGGAGTAATGTAGCACGCCGAGAGGTAAGTTTATTTCGTACCTTAAGGCGAGGAAGATGATCAGAAAAGGCTATATTTATCATCTGGTTCGGGTACAAGACTTAAAGGCAGAAATGCCGACTCTCCAGTCAGTTCCAGTAGTCAATGAATTTCCAGACGTGTTTCCAGATGAACTTTCGGGTCTGCCTCCTAAAAGGGAGATAGATTTTTCTATAGATGTGCTGCCAGGTACCCAGTCCATATCTATTCCTCCGTATAGAATGGCGCCCGCCGAATTAAAAGAACTGAAGGAACAGCTGAAAGACTTGCTAGAAAAGGGTTTCATTCGACCCAGCACTTCGCCTTGGGGAGCTCCGGTGTTATTTGTCAGAAAGAAAGATGGATCACTCCGGATGTGTATTGACTATCGACAGCTAAACAAGGTAACTATAAAGAATAAATACCCTCTCCCCAGAATTGACGATTTGTTTGACCAGCTAGGCGCTGTGTGTTTCTCAAAAATAGATCTGCGATCCGGCTATCACCAGGTACGAGTACGAGAGTCAGATATCCCGAAGACAGCGTTCCAGACTCGATATGGCCATTATGAGTTCAGAGTAATGTCTTTTGGGTTAACTAATGCTCCGGCAGTGTTCATGGACCTGATGAATCGGGTATTTAGACCATTCTTTGACATGTTCGTGATCGTATTCATCGATGACACTCTGGTCTATTCCCGGTTGGAGGAAGCGCATGCAGATCATTTAAGGGCAGTCCTTGGGGTATTCCGTCAGCAGAAATTATACGCTAAATTCTCTAAGTGCGAATTCTGGATGACTTTCGTGACATTCCTGGGACATATTATTGGAGCTGACGGTATCCGGGTGGACACGCAGAAGATCGAGGCCGTAAAGAATTGGCCCAGACCTACGACACCCACCGAGGTACGCAGCCTTTTTGGGATCGGGCGGGTATTATCGGAGATTTGTGAAAAAAAATTTGCTTCAATCTCAAAGCACCTTTGACCCGATTGACTCGAAGGGAGCCAAGTTCCAAAGGACGACGCTTGTGAACGCAGCCTTCCAATTGTCGAAGGAAAAGTTAACCACATCTCCGCTTTGACTCTTCCGAGGGTCCCGACGGGTATGTTATCTATTGCGATGCGTCCAGTGTTGGCTTAGGTTGTGTCTTAATGCAGCACGGTAAAGTTATAGCCTATGCTTCCCAGCAACTCAAAAAGCATGAAAGAAATTACCCTACACATGATCTGGAGTTGGCTGCGGTGATTCATGCTCTGAAAATATGGAGACACTATTTATATGGTGTACATGTTGATATCTATACGGATCATAAGAGTCTCCAATATATTTTTAAGCAAAAAGAGCTGAATTTGCGACAGAGGAGATGGCTGGAGTTCCTGAAAGATTATGATGTCGACATTCTGTATCATCCCGGGAAGGCCAATGTGGTAGCGGATGCGCTTAGTCGCAAATCCTTGGGCAGTTTGGCAGATGTCCCACCAAAAAAGAAAGAAATAGTCCGCGAAGTCTGTCAGCTAGCCAGCCTTGGTGTTCGCTTGGCCGATTCTGGAGGCATTGGGGTTTCTGTCCGAGAATTTGCCGAGTCCTCCATTATAGAAGAAATCAAGCGACGTCAGTACGAAGATCCTATCCTGGTACGGTATCGAGATATAGGCCTTGACAGGGAAAAGACCCCGTTTGAGCTTACGCCCGATGGAGTATTACTATATAGGGGCAGATTGTGCGTACCTGACGTTGCACACGGCCTCACGGCAGGTAATGGGCGAAGCACATTATTCTCGATTCTCGTTCATCCAGGGGCCACAAAAATGTACCATGACCTCGGTGTGTTTATTTTGGTGGGATAATATGAAAAGGGACATTGCAGAATTTGTTGCTCAGTGTCCAAATTGTCATCAGGTCAAGATTGAACACCAGAAGCCCGGCGGATTGTTGCAAGAAATGGAAATTCCGATGTGGAAGTGGGAGGTTATCAATATGGATTTCATCGCAGGTTTACCCCGCACGCCACGAAAATATGATTCGATATGGGTTATTGTGGACAGACTGACTAAATCGGCCCATTTCTTTCCAGTTCGGACTACTTATTCCGCAGAGGACTACGCCAGACTGTATATTAAGGAGATAGTCAGGCTCCACGGCGTTCCTGTATCCATTATTTCCGATAGAGGTGCCCAGTTCACAGCTAATTTCTGGAGATCATTCCAAGAAGGACTGGGGACTCAGGTAAGCCTTAGTACGGCATTTCACCCGCAGTCTGATGGACAGGCCGAACGCACTATCCAGACGTTGGAAGATATGCTGCGAGCCTGTGCTATTGACTTCGTAGGTATTTGACGATCATTTGCCACTTGTAGAATTTGCTTACAATAACAACTACCATTCTAGTATCCAAATGGCACCGTACGAGGCATTATATGGTAGGAAATGCAGGTCCCCTATCGGCTGGTTCGATGTCGGGGAAACTAAATTAGTCGGCCCCGATATGATCCACAGCGGTGGATAAAGTAAAGCTCATTCGGGAACGATTGTTGGCGGCTCAAAGTCGACAGAAATCTTAAGCGGATAATCGCCGTCGACCTTTGGAGTTCCAAGTGGGTGACTGGGTATTCTTAAATGTGTCACCTATGAAGTGGCGTCATGAGATTCGGCGAGTAAAAGGGAAGCTTAGCCCAAGGTATATCGGACCTTATCAGATCGTCCGCAAAGTTGGAAAGGTTGCTTATGAACTGAATTTGCCAGCGGATTTGGAAGCGGTACATCCGGTATTCCATGTGTCTATGCTTCGTAAATTTATCGGCGACCCTTCTAGAGTATTTCCTGTAGAGGACATTCAGGTGACTGAGGAGCTGTCCTACGAGGAACAGCCGGTAGCCATTCTGGACCGCCAAGTGAGGAGACTACGCACCAAGGATGTGCCTTCGGTTAAGGTATTATGGCGGAACAACAACCGCGAGGAAATGACTTGGGAGGCCGAAGAAGAAATGAAGAAGAAGTACCCTCACTTGTTTCCGGCGCCCCCAGGTAACTTAAATTCCTATGTACTTATATAGATTAAGCAATGAAGTATTTGTGCTAGCCATAGTACAAGGAACTCTTCCCTAAAATATTTATAAACCCCTATATGATCAATTTAACATTCGAGGACGAATGTTCTAAAGGGGGGAAGGATGTTACACCTCGCATTTTGTGCGTATTCGGAAAAATTGGAAATAATTCGGAATGGTAAGAAATAAGGCTTTAATTGGATCTTACTTAATGTGCATGTGATGTCTAAGGAAATATTGACGCGGAAATATTAAGGAAGGTTAATGGCTAAAATTGGAACCTTGTAAATTAGTCCCGTGAATTTCCAAGAGCGATCCGTCAACTATGGGCTAAAAAAAAAATGATGAAAATTGAGGCCCAAAGGAGAGGGTGGTGGCCATGCCATGGCTTGGCCCAAGCCCTTGATGTTGGTCATGTGACTTACATGTGACCAACTAATTATAAAAAAGAGTTAAGTTTCAAGAAAATTCAAGAAACATTTGAACAAGAGAAACAAGAGCAAAAAAAAAAGAAAAGAGAGAGAACTTTCGGCTGAACCTAGGGGAAATTCACCCATCAAAATCTTGCTCCCAAAATTATTCTCTTGTGGTATTTATACTAATTCAAGGTCCCTCTACAACGTGGTATAGTTATTTCGGAAGATAGACCGTTGGATTCGTCGTTTGGATAATTTGGTGGAGTGAAGAAGTTGGAAGAAAAAGGTAAGATTCAATTCCCTTTTAGGTGTTGTAAGGCCTTTGTTTATATTGTAGTATGTGGAAATGGGTAGAAATCATGTAAATATGGAAGTTGCATGGTGAATGTGTATGTATGCATATGGCCGAATATATGTTGTGTTGTATGGTTTGGATGAGTTGAATTTTATGTTGTATTCTAGTTGTGGTTATTGTGGAATTTGTAATGGAAATGAAAGTTGAATGAAAATTGGATGAAGTTGGAAAAAAAGACATGTTGGCCGTGTGATATTGTTATATCCGGCATTTTTGCGTATTTGGAAAATTTGGGAATAATTTCGATTTGTAAAGAATAAGGTCATATGTTGATTGGGATTAAGAGATGTGTGTGTTGTTCATGAAAAATAGTGGTGTGGAAATACGGAGGAAGGCCAAGGGCAAAATTGGAATTTTGGAAATTAGTTTCGGGAATTACAAAATATGATTCATAAGTAATTGGGCTCAAAAAAATAAGAGAAAATGAGGCCCAATTTGGAAGGGGTGGCCGGCCATACTTGGCCCAACCCATGAGGAATTAGTCATGTGATTTGTCACATGACTAATTAGTATAAGAAGATAAATACATGGGATCATTGTCATTTTCATTTGGAAGTTTCAAGAAAAACAAAGAAAAATCAAGAAAGAAAAAAAAAGAGAAAGGCCGTCGGCCATGGAGAAAGAAAGAGGAGAAAAGAAAAGAAAAAAATTCCCTAGCCTTCAATCTTGGTCCAAAAATTGTGATTCCCTTATATTCTTACTAAGCTCAAGGTGCTCTTCAAAGTGGTACAATTAGTTTGGCAAGAAAGTGGTTTTGGTGGCAAGGAAAATTCATTGGAAGAAGGTAAGGATTTCATGTTCTTTATGTGTTATGGAAGATTTGTTTGTGTTGTAATATGGAGAAATGGATAGAATTCATAAAAATATGAAAACTTCATGACTTGGCCGTGTGCATGCATGTGTTATGTAGCCAAGACTAGTTGATTTTCATGTTATATTCTAGTTGTAGTTGTTGTGTATTCTATATTGGAAATGGAAGTTGAATGAATTTGGTTGAAGTTGTGAAATGGGTATGGAGCCGTGTGGTGTGGAAGAGAAAAATGGAAATGAACTAATTATGTTTAATATGTTGGTTGTGTTGTTGTGTGATCCTTATAATGTAAATGAATGGTTAACGAGTTGAGTTGGCATTGAAAATGGTTGCGGATTGTTATGGGGAATTATATGATTTTCATATAGTTTTTATATAATTGTGGAAGTAAGGTTCTAAATGTGAATTATGGTTGTTGTTAAGGAGTTTGGAAGGAAAACAATGTAATTTTGTTGTTTTGTTGCATATGTAGAAGTTTGGGATGAATTACGGTTTGATGGAAATTTTGTATACTTTGTAGAATAATGAGAAATGTGTCCGAAACGTATTTGAATGGCCTTGAATTAGAGAATGAATATGAAAACGTTGATATTGGATGGAAAGCGTGAAGTTGGAATGATAGTTAATGCTTTGTGTAGAAAGAAAGACTATTTATGCTAATATATGTTTGTAGCGATTATTGGTGTTGTCGTTGTTGTTGATGGTGTTGTTGGTATATTGAGCCGAGCTACGTCTCGGGTGCTATACGTATAGGGGAGGTGTCGCCAAAATTTTGGTAGACAAGTATTAAACCAAGATTGAAAGTTGAAGTCTCATGAATAGTAACTGGTAAATGTGACCATTTGCAGATTCTAGGCGAAACGGGATTGGAGATAAAGCGAGCATAAGACGTCCGTAAGGTATGTAAAGCCTACCTTTTCTTCTTTTGGCATGTCCTAGACCTACTAGGTCGAGAACGGGACCTCGGGGATAATTCTGCTCCTAGAAATCTGAGTCTGGTTTTGAGCACTATTCATTCAGCGCAATTGAATTACAATTCTTACATTTGGTTATAAGAATGCTTAAACCTTCGTAACTTTCGCAAATGAATCCGAATCGCTCCGAAACTTTTATGGTTAACCTTATGGAGCCTAATGTTTGTGATTTCTGTCCGCCGCCTCGACTTAATCCGAGGTGGGCCCGCAAGTCCCGAAATTTCCCCTATTTGGTTGGTCTGACTCATTTCCGTACGATATAAAAAGGAAGTGTTTGCTTATGACTCTAAGGTCCGTTTGAAATGTCTTATAATGTTATTTGAACGCTCACCACTATGAATGATGCTATATTTTCCGAGAATGACCTACGATATGCTTTTCGAAAAAAAAATTGTTAACTAAAAGTCCGTAACCTTTGTACACTAATTCCGATTCACTCGATACTCGTTTTGAGCCTTGTGAGGCTATTGTATATGTATATGAAATTATGTGTCGAGTCTTGGGATTTACTTTTGATATGCATATGATTTCTGCACTACTCTGCTCGTGCCGACTATTATGATTTCGTTCGCCGGTACCCGGGCCGGTTATGTGATCGTGCGCCCTATGACATATTCGGCAGTATGATGTGTTACGGTTTCCGAGACCTCGCCATAGGGCCGGTTACCGTTTATGGTGCTATGATGTGATATGGCAACTGATATATTCTGATGATTTGATGTGTCTGATGTTATGATGTGTTCGGAGATGTACGGAGATTTGAAAACTTCTGGAGTATGATGTGCTGTGGCACCAGCGTCAGGGGGTGACCACGTTCCTGAGCTTTATGCATGATTTTTAATTGCATTCTGTACATTTGCATTCCGCACGAGTTTGATCCGTTACTTCGTATTTGTTCGTATCTTCGACTCCACCATGATTGGGATTACCGTACCTCCCGCTTTACATACTCGCACTTTCTTTTTTCGTACCGACCCCTTTCTTCGGGGGCAGCGTTTCATGCCCGCAGGTACAGACGCTCGGTTGGGCGATCCTCCGGTTTAGGCTACCCAGTCTGCTACTTTGGAGTGCTCCCTTTGATCCGGAGCCCATATTTTGGTATATGTTTTGCTATGCACATTCTGTACATTTGTAACTGTTCGGGTACGGCGGGGCCCTGTCCCGTCATATGTTCGTATGTTCTGTTCTGTTTGTAGAGGCCTGTAGTCATATTTGTGGGTCATGGGTCCGGTTTGTTCGTATGTGGTTTTGAGTTGCGTTCTTAAGCGGCCCCGTAAGTTATTATGGCCAATCCGGCCCCTATGTTTGGATATGTGTGTACATCTGGGCGATGTGTATTCCGCCACTCTTCTGATTTTGATGTGTATGTCTGGGCGATGTGCATTCCGCCAGTTTTGATTTTGATATGATGATTCTGTACGGGCGACCGCTTAGGATAGCGTTCGTTTCAGTATTTGTGTGATGTCTGCTATCAGTTATCGGTACGAATAATATCTGTTAAATCTGGATATGCCCTAATATGACAATTTGGTTCGTAAGTTTGTTTGGGTGCCTAAGTAGGGCACCAGTCACGGCCCACGGGGCTGGGTCGTGACAAAAGTGGTATCAGAGCGGTTTGTCCTCGGAATGTCTACAGGCCGTGTCTCGTAGAGTCTTGTTTATCGGTGTGTTGTGCACCACATCTATAAACAGGAGGCTACAGACATTTATGGTGTTGCCTTTCTTTGGATCTTAGATCGTGCGATAGAGCCAGCCGTAGGAAATGAATTCCTTTTTTTTACTAACCTTTGATTTCAGTCAAGAAGAATGGCATCGACAAAAAGACGTTGATTGATGATATTGGAAGCTATACAGTGTACAGGTAAGCAATGGTATGAAAGATGTATGTTGGGGAAGTCATTTGAAGTATGATTGAAATATAAAGTTGAAGGTTGAAAAGGAAAGTAAATAGGCAAGTGTTCGTTGCCGTCTGAGTTATGCATGTGAGGTAAGTCTCGACATTTTCATAATGTACTTGAAATTATTAGCCTTGTGTGGCTATGATACGCTATGATACGTGTGTATATATGTTGGCCCTGTGAGGCATTGTTGGTATTTCTGTGTACAGGTGTTGGGTTAGTAAGAAGTACAGAGGAACCTCTGCCCAAATTTTTTTTTCAGCATTATAAAAAGGAAAATGAGATATAAGTTCTTAACATGCCTTGGAAGTCGATATCGATAGAGTAAATCCATTACGTTGGATTAAAGACCCAGCGGTTAAAAGCAAGGGCGACTGAGGGGTCCCTGCCACCAGTATAAATCTAGAAACCCTGGACGAAAGTGAATATTGAAGATTCAGAAGGGGCAGTATGGTAATTGTATGGCTTAGATCGGGGTGGGACCCGCTACGAGAACTGTCCGAAAATTTACTAAGACCCCAATCTGCCCTAAATTGAGTGACAAAGGTCGTGTGGGGGGAGTGGACGTGACTATCCCAGCATTAAGACACTAAAATGCCTTAAAGTTTCGAGGTTAAGCGTCTTTGGGGCCAGAGCAATTCTGGGATGGGTGACCCCCTGGGAAGGAGACAAAAATTGTCACAATTGTAGGTATAAGAAATAAATGGAAATTTGGGGTAACCGAAAGGAAAAGCAAATATGTGAAGTAGCCAGCACCTTTACAGGAGTCACGCAGACTGAGCGAACTAAATGGGTGAAAGAAAGAAGGAGCAATATCGCTCGGGATTTAGAGAATTCGAATAGTGGTTGGAAACGTTTGTAAGAAGGATAATAATAAATGTATCTGTATGTGTATGACTTTACCCTGGTGACTACGTTGATCGAGAGGTAAGTTCCAGTGACAAATGTCGCGATTAACAGAAGGCATTACAAAACAGAACACATGGGATAAAGCGGAAGGTGGAAAACAAGTGTTATGGAATGGATTGACCCTGATTACGTTATAAATGGCGATACTTGGAAAAGAAAATGAGTAAGGAAACTAAAATATTGGAAGGGATTAAGGATAAGAAATATGATTAAGTGAAGCCTTCAAGGAGCCGACAAGCGAAGTAGGAAATCATTTGTGTAGGAATGGGAAGAACAAGTCCGTAATCAAGCGAGAAGTGAAACGTGACAGGAAATTTCCGTAAGTCCCAGAAGTGTTAGTGGAAATGGTCTGACCCAGATAGTGATTCTGTATGCCACATTTCTGCGCCCCTAATTGCGATGAAGCTCTGTCTACTATACCTCTGTACTTTTGAATCTGATTACGTTTCTATCCGATATACCTCTGTACGTCCGACTCTGATTACAAATTTGTCTGAATACTTCTCTGTACGTCTGACTCTGATCACGAATCTGTCTGGCATACTCCCATGCGTCTGACTCTGATTACGAATCTGTTCGATGTAGTTCAGTACATCTGACTCTGATTATGGATCTGTCCGATATGCTCTCGTGCGTCCGGCTCGGTTAAATACGTTTGGTATAATGTATGATTACGATTCTATGCTATACTTCGTACTTCTAATCCCGGATATGACCTCGTTTCGACATCCGTCCGATCTTCGATTCGATAAAGATCCTGTTCGTTATATGTTTATTTAAGATTGTACGGACCGCTAGACTAATAAGGATTTCGAACAACCTTAATACCGCAATATCGGAAAAGGATAGAAGGACTTGGAAAGTGAAGGCTCTTACAAGTGCTTCGATCAAATGCGAGTATGTAGTTGGCAAGAAGACCTTCCCCGAAATGTTTGTAAAACCATAAGGTTAATTTAACATTCGAGGACGAATGTTTTAAAGGGGGGAAGGATGTTATATCCGGCATTTTTGCGTATTTGAAAAATTTGGGAATAATTTCGATTTGTAAAGAATAAGGTCATATGTTGATTGGGATTAAGAGATGTGTGTGTTGTTCATGAAAAATAGTGGTGTGGAAATACGGAGGAAGGCCAAGGGCAAAATTAAAATTTTGGAAATTAGTTTCAGGAATTACAAAATATATTCATAAGTGTTGGGCTAAAAAATAAGAGAAAATGAGGCTAGAAAAAATTTGGAAAAAAAAAAAAAAAAAAAAAAATACTTGGCCCAACCCATTGAGGAATTAGTCATGTGATTTGTCACATGACTAATTAGTATAAGAAGATAAATACATGGGATCATTGTCATTTTCATTTGGAAGTTTCAAGAAAAACAAAGAAAAATCAAGAAAGAAAAAAAAAAGAAAGGCCGTCGGCCATGGAGAAAGAAAGAGGAGAAAAGAAAAGAAAAAAATTCCCTAGCCTTAATCTTGGTCCAAAAATTGTGATTCTTCTTATATTCTTACTAAGCTCAAGGTTCTCTTCAAAGTGGTACAATTAGTTTGGCAAGAAAGTGGTTTTTTGGCAAGGAAAATTCATTGGAAGAAGGTAAGGATTTCATGTTCTTTATGTGTTATGGAAGATTTGTTTGTGTTGTAATATGTGAGAAATGGATAGAATTCATAAAAATATGTCATGACTTGGCCGTGTGAATATATGTGTGGCCAAGACTAGTTGATTTTCATGTTATATTCTAGTTGAACAAATATGTATTTATATGTGAAATGGTGTTGAATGAATTTGGTTGAAGTTGTGAAATGGGTATGGATGGGTGAATAAGAGAAAAATGGAAATGAACTAATTATGTTTAATATGTTGTTGTGTTGTTGTGTGATCCTTATAATGTAATGAATGGTTATTATAAATTATGTAATTGGCAAAAAATGTTGTAAGGTTGTGGTAGGAATTATATGCAATTTTCATATAGTTTTTATATAATTGTGGAGGTAAGGTTCTAAATGTGAATTATGGTTGTTGTTAATGGAGTTTGGATGGAAAAAATGTGTTTTGTTGTTTTGTTGCATATGTGGAAGTTTTGGATGAATTATGGTTTGATGGAAATTTTGTATATTTTGTAGAATAATGAGAAATGTGTCCGAAACGTATTTGAATGACCTTGAATTAGAGAATGAATATGAAAACGTTGATATTGGATGGAAAGCGTGAAGTTGGAATGATAGTTAATGCTTTGTGTAGAAAGAAAGACTATTTATGCTAATATATGTTTGTAGCGATTATTAAATGTTGATGTTGTTGATGTTGTTATTGGGTTGTTGTTGTTGGTATATTGAGCCGAGTCATATTCTCGGGGGTGCTATATTTATAGGGGAGATCTTGCCAAAATTCTTGTAGACAAGTATTAAACCAAGAATGAAAGTTAAAGTCTATAATTTACATTTGGTAACTTTGACCATTTGCAGATTCTGGACGAAACGGGATTTGAGTTTAAGCGAGCATAAGACGTCCGTAAGGTATGTAAAGCCGACCTTTTCTTCGTTTGGCATGTCCTAGACTTACTAGGTTGAGAACGGAACCTCGGGACTAATTCCGCTCTTGGAAATCCGAGTTTGATTTTGCATACTATTCATCCAGCGCATTTGAACTATAATCTTTACATTTGGTCGAAAGAATGCTTAAACCTCCATAACTTCCGCAAATGTATCCGAATCGCTCCGAAACTTTTATAGTTAACCCTATGGAGCCTAATGTTTGTGATTTCTGTCCGCCGCCTCGACTTGACCCGAGGTGGGCCCGCAAGTTCCGAGACTTCCTTTATTTGATTTGTTTGGCTCATTTTCGTACGATATAAAAAGGAAAATGTTTGCTTATGACTCTAAGGTCCGTTTGAAATGTCTTATAATGTTATTTGAACGCTCACCACTATGAATGATGCTATATTTTCCGAGAATGACCTACGATATGCTTTTCGGAAAAAAAAATTGTTAACTAAAAGTCCGTAACCTTTGTACACTAATTCCGATTCACTCGATACTCGTTTTGAGCCTTCTGAGGCTATTGTATATGTATATGAAATTATGTGTCGAGTCTTGGGATTTACTTTTGATATGCATATGATTTCCGCACTACTCTGCTCGTGCCGACTATTATGACTTCGTTCGCCGGTACCCAGGCCGGTTCTGTGATCGTGCGCATTATGACATATTCGGCAGTATGATGTGTTACGGTTTCCGAGACCTCGCCATAGGGCCGGTTACCGTCTATGGTGTTATGATGTGATATGGCATACCGATATATTCGATGATTTGATGTGTGTGATATGATGATGTGTTCGGAGATGTACGGAGATTTGAAAACACGGAGTATGATGTGTTGTGGCACCGGCGTCGGGGGGTGACCACGTTCTTGAGCTTTATGCATGATTTTTTAATTGCATTCGTACATTTGCATTCCGCACGGGTTTGATCGTTACTTCGTATTTGTTCGTATCTTCGACTCCGGCCATGTTTTGGATTCTTGTACCTCCTGCTTTACATACTCGGTCGCACTTTTTCGTACCGACCCCCTTTCTTCGGGGGGGCGCGCGTTTCATGCCCGCGGTACGGACGCTTGGTTGGGCGATCCTCGGTTTAGGCTACCTATTCTGCTACTTTGGAGTGCTCCCTGATCCGGAGCCCATATTTTGGTATATATGTTTTGCTATGCACATTCGTACATTTGTATTTGTTCGGGTACGGCGGGGCCCGTCCCGTCATATGTTCGTATGTTTGTTCGGTTTGTAGGGCTCGTAGTCATATTTGTGGGTCATGGGTCCGGTTTGTTCGTATGTGGTTTTGAGTTGCGTTCTTAAGCGGCCCGTATGTTATTATGGCCAATCCGGCCCCTATGTTTGGATATGTGTGTACATCTGGGCGATGTGTATTCCGCCACTCTTCTGATTTTGATGTGTATGTCTGGGCGATGTGCATTCCGCCAGTTTTGATTTTGATATGATGATTCTGCACGGGCGACCGCTTAGGATAGCATTCGTTTCTGTATTTGTGTGATGTCTGCTATCAGTTACCGGTACGAATAATATCTGTTAAATCTGGATATGTCCTAATATGACAATTTGGTTCGTAAGTTTGTTTGGGTGCCTAAGTAGGGCACCAGTCACGGCCCACGGGGCTGGGTCGTGACAAAAGTGGTATCGCAGCGGTTTGTCCTCGGAATGTCTACGGCCGTGTCTCGTAGAGTCTTGTTTATCGGTGTGTTGTGCACCACACCTATAAACAGGAGGTTACGGGACATTTATGATGTTGCCTTTCTTTGGATCTTAGATCGTGCGATAGAGCCGTACCGTAGGAAATGAATTCCTTTTTTTTACTAACCTTTGATTTCGGTAGAAGAATGGCATCGACAAAACGGTGATTGATGATATTGGAAGCTATACGGTACACGGAGTACGCAATGGTATGAAAGATGTATGTTGGGGAAGTCATTTGAAGTATGATTGAAATATAAAGTTGAAGGTTGAAAAGGAAAGTAAATAGGCAATTGTTCGTTGCCGTCTGAGTTATGCATGTGAGGTAAGTCTCGACATTTTCATAATGTACTTGAAATTATTAGCCTTGTGTGGCTATGATACGCTATGATACGTGTGTATATATGTTGGCCCTGTGAGGCATTGTTGGTATTTCTGTATGCAGGTGTTGGGTTAGTAAGAAGTACAGAGGATCCTCTGCCCAAATTTTTTTTCCAGCATTATAAAAAGGAAAATGAGATATAAGTTCTTAACATGCCTTGGAAGTCGATATCGATAGAGTAAATCTATTACGTTGGATTAAAGACCCAGCGGTTAAAAGCAAAGGCGACTGAGGGGTCCCTACCACCAGTATAAATCTAGAAACCCTGGACGAAAGTGAATATTGAAGATTCAGAAGGGGCAGTATGGTAATTGTATGGCTTAGATCGGGGTGGGACCCGCTACGAGAACTGTCCGAAAATTTACTAAGACCCCAATCTGCCCTAAATTGAGTGACAAAGGCCGTGTGGGGGGAGTGGACGCGACTATCCCAGCATTAAGATGCTAAAATGCCTTAAAGTTTCGAGGTTAAGCGTGCTGGGGCCAGAGCAATTCTGGGATGGGTGACCCCCTGGGAAGGATACAAAAATTTTCACAATTGTAGGTATAAGAAATAAATGGAAATTTGGGGTAACCTAAAGGAAAAGCAAATATGTGAAGTAGCCAACACTTTACTTACGAGTCACGCAGCTGAGCGAACTAAATGGGTAAAAGAAAGAAGGAGCAATATCGCTCGGGATTTAGAGAGAATTCGAATAGTGGTTGGAAACGTTTGTAAGAAGGATAATAATAAATGTATCTGTATGTGTATGACTCTCCCCTGGTGACTACGTTGATCGAGAGGTAAGTTCCAGCGACAAATGTCGCGATTAACGGAAGGCATTACAAAACAGAACACATGAGACAAAGCGGAAGGTGGAAAACAAGTGTTATGGAATGGATTGACCCTGATTACGTTATAAATGACGATACTTGGAAAAGAAAATGAGTAAGAAAACTAAAATATTGGAAGGGATTAAGGATAAGAAATATGATTAAGTGAAGCCTTGAGGAGCCGACAAGCGAAGTAGGAAATCATTTGTGTAGAAATGGGAAGAACAAGTACGTAATCAAGCGAGAAGTGAAACGTGACGAGGAAATTTCCGTAAGTCCCCGAGAAGTGTTAGTGGAAATGGTCGACCCGGATAGTGATTACGTATGCCACATTTCTGCGCCTCTGATTGCGATGAAGCTCTGTCTACTATACCTCGTACTTTTGAATGATTACGTTTCTATTACCTCCGTACAAATACAAATCTGTCTAATACTTCTCTATACGTCTGACTCTGATCACGGATCTGTCTGGCATACTTCCATACGTCTGACTTTGACTACGGATCTATTCGATATAGTTCAGTACATCTGATTCTGATTATGGGTTTGTCCGATATGCTTGATGCATGCGTCGGCTCGATTATAATGTATGATTATAACGTATGCTATGCTTCTGTACTTCTGATTCCGGATATGACTCCCTCCGTTTGACATCCGTCTGATCTTCTGGTTCTGATGAAGATTCTGTTCGCCATATAGCTTATTTGAGATTGTGCGAGCCGCTAGACTAATAAGGATTCCGAACAACCTTAATATGGTAACATCGGACAAAAAAGGATAGAAAGACGAAATACCCTTACAAGTGCTCTGATCAAATACGAGTACGTAGTTGGCAAGAGGACCTCCCCGAATTATTCTGATTTACCATAAGGTTAATTTAACATTCGAGGACGAATGTTTTAAAGGGGGGGAGGATGTTATATCCGACGATTTTTGCAAATTTGAAAAATTCGGAATGATGTTGACTTGTAAGGAGTGAGGCCATATGTGGGACTTATTTAGTATGAATATGTTGGTTATGAAAAATATTGATGGAAATACGAGGAAGGCCAAGAGCAAAAAAATTGAAATTTTGAAAATTTGTTCTATGAATTTCATATATTAGCCAAGTGTTGGGCTAGGAAAATGAAAAGTGTTGGGCTAGAAAAAAAAAAAAAAAAAAAAAAAAAAAAGAGGGCCAAGCCCATGTCATGAATTAGTTCATGAATTGATCATGTGATAAATACATGGGATCATTGTCATTTTCATTTAGAAGTTTCAAGAAAAAAAAAAAAAAAAATCAAGAAAAAAAAAAAGAAAGGCCTTCGGCCATGGAGAGAAAGGGAAAGAAAAGAAAAAAAAAAATTCTTGGAGCCTTAGTCTTTGATTCAAAAACTTGTTTCTTCTTGGATTCTTATTGAGTTTAAGATTCTCTACAAAGTGATACAAATATCTTGGCAAGAAAGTGTGTTCTTTTGGCAAGGAGAACTTGTTGGAAAAGGTAAGAATTTTATGTTCTTTTTGTGTTATGGAAGATACATACATGTTGTAGTATGTGGAGAAATGGATAGAAGCATGAAATTTGTATGTTGGGGGTGAATATATGTGTGTAGCCAAGACTAGTTTATTGTAGTTATGAAGGTAGGTTGATGAACAAATATTATTTAGTATGTGAATTGTGTTGATTTTGGCTTGGTGAAGTAGATGGAAGAATAATAGTTAAGTTAATATGTTTAAGAATTTGTTGTGTTGTTGTGTATCGGAATAATATACGATGTTATTATAAATTATGTAATTGGAAAAAAATTGTTGTAAGGTTGTGGTAGGAAATTATGCAATTTTATTGATAGTTTTTATATAATATGTGGAAGTAAGGTTCTAAGACACAAATTATGATTGTTGTTAATGAAGTTGGAAGACAAAAATGTTTTGTTGAAATTTATGTTGAAAATTGGAAGTTTTGGATGGATTATGGTTTGATGGAAATTTTGTATATTTTGTGAAATAATGTAAAATGCTTCCGAAACGTATTTGAATGGCCTTGAATTAGAGAATGAATATGAAAACGTTGATATTGGATGGAAAGCGTGAAGTTGGAATGATAGTTAATGCTTTGTGTAGAAAGAAAGACTATTTATGCTAATATATGTTTGTAGCGATTATTGGTGTTGTCGTTGTTGTTGATGGTGTTGTTGGTATATTGAGCCGAGCTACGTCTCGGGGGTGCTATACGTATAGGGGAGGTGCTGCCAAAATTTTGGTAGACAAGTATTAAACCAAGATTGAAAGTTGAAGTCTCATGAATAGTAACTGGTAAATGTGACCATTTGCAGATTCTAGGCGAAACGGGATTGGAGATAAAGCGAGCATAAGACGTCCGTAAGGTATGTAAAGCCTACCTTTTCTTCTTTTGGCATGTCCTAGACCTACTAGGTCGAGAACGGGACCTCGGGGATAATTCTGCTCCTAGAAATCTGAGTCTGGTTTTGAGCACTATTCATTCAGCGCAATTGAATTACAATTCTTACATTTGATTATAAGAATGCTTAAACCTTCGTAACTTTCGCAAATGAATCCGAATCGCTCCGAAACTTTTATGGTTAACCTTATGGAGCCTAATGTTTGTGATTTCTGTCCGCCGCCTCGACTTAATCCGAGGTGGGCCCTGTTATACCTCGCATTTTATGCGCATTCGGAAAAGTTGGAAATGATTCGGAATGGTAGGAATTAAGGTTTCCATTGGATTCTACGTAGTGTGGATGTGATGTTTTGGAGACTATTGACGCGGAAATGTTAAGGAAGGTTAAGGGCAAAATTGGAATCTTGTAAATTAATCCCGTGAATTTCCGAAACGATCCATCATCAATTGGGCTAAGAAAATAAAATGAAAAATTGAGGCCCAAAGTGCAGTGGGGTGGCCGGCCACACCATGGTTGGCCCAAGCCCTTGAGGTGGTCATGTGATCATGCATGTGATCACTTAATTATTTATGGAACAAGGAGGCTTCAAGAAAATTCAAGAAACAAGAGAAACCAAGAGCAAAAAAAAAAAAGAAACAAGAGAGGGATTCGCTGAGCATGGGGAAATTTACTCCCAAAAATCTTGTCCCAAAAATTTGTATCTTGTGATTTTCCTACTAAATCAAGCCTCCTTTACAACTTGGTGCAATTGGTTTGGAAGGAAGAGGATTTGTTTCTTCAAATGGACAACTTACTCAAGTGAAGAAGATTGGAGAAAAAGGTAAGAAATCATCCTTTTTATTATGTTATGAAGATTGGTTTGTGTTGTAATATATGGAAATGAATAGAATTCATAGAAATATAGAAGTTGGCATGGTGAATGTGTGTGCATGTTGTGGCCGTGCATGTGTATGTGTTGTGTATCAAGGATGAGTTGATTTTATGTTGTATTTTAGTTGTGGTTATTGTGAGTTTGTATTAGAAATGAAAGTTGAATAAAATGGGTTGAAGTTGAAATATTGATGTTTGGCCGTGGACCATATGTAGGTGAAATGGTGATTTTTAATTTTATTTTGTTTAACGTGTTAGTCGCGTTATGGTGATCATTATATGTAAATGAAGCATTTATAAGTTAATTGGTATGAAAATGGAATGTAGAGAATTATGTCGTATTGGTGTGATTTTTATGATATTAAGTTAATGAAGTGTTCATGTAGATTATTGTTATTAGGAGGAATTAGGTGAGTAGAAAACGTGTCAGATGATTTTGTTGCATCAATAAGAATTTTGGAAAGAATATGGAATTGTCGAATATTGGAGGTAAGGTTTGAAATATTCTTGGCTTGTGTTTGTATGATCTCAAATTAGTATGTGTGTATGGAAGTATTGATATTGGTTTGAAAAATGAGTCGAAACGGAACTGTCAGATTATACCGAAAAGTAAACTAGTTATGTTATGTTGTGGTTCAGTAGTGATTGTTGATGTTCTCGTGTTGTTGGGGTTGATTGTTGATTGTTTTCTGTAGGCTGATCTCTGGGTGTCACGTTTTATAGGTGAAGCTTCTTCTAAAATTTCGGTAGCCAAAAAGGAAACTAAAGATTGAAATGTCATTGCTTTTGGATATAAGAATGCTTCAACCTTCGTATTTTGCAAATGAACCTGAATCGCTTCTAAACTTTCCCAAATAAATTTATGGATCCCAATGATTAAAA